>NW_006256877.1:8125151-8147725 GCF_000478725.1 Eutrema salsugineum
GTAAATTAAGGCCGATTAACGGATTGAAGAAGCCCCTACGTCCCTGAGAGAGAGGTTTGAGATAAAGTGCTGAAGTAAAAAATCTATTATATAAGAAAATAGTTCCACCAAACACATCTAAATGGATTAAAGATTGCATCCATAAAGGAGGCATGAGCAACATAATTGCTTAGTGATAGCGATCATCCCGTCTCACCAAGCCATATCATAATCACATCAAACATAGATCAAATAAAGTACTCATCGGGACAGAAAACTATCCACGCATGACCATACACGCTTATCCGGCCGATCCTCCCACAACTAGACAAGCCTTGGCGAGCATCATACCTACGAGCGCCTTGCCTGATGTAGATCGCCGATAAGGTGGATCAATCATCATGGTAGCTAGCAGAATTTGTCATGACAAGCAAATAAACAACACGGCACAAAGAAGCATCTGGGTTTAGATCCGTAAAGCATTTGGCTAGATCCGTAAGAACAGATTTCTCGATCGCTCAGACATGTTCCCACGATCACTCAGCTATATTTGTACCACCACGCTTGGTAGAATCTCAGTCGCTCTCGGCCAGAAAACTTCTTACGGACACAAACAATTTCTCTCAGATATTTTCTCTTAATCTTTCTCTCTCTATTTTCTCTGAGTGTTTGGTCAACACGAAAGAAAAAAAATGAGCCAGAAGCCTTTCTTAAATAGGCGTTCATTGTTTTCTCCAAAGAAAACCACCCAGAAAACCGTCCCCGGGTCAATCCACACACTTTCTTGGCTAAAAACCTATCTCACACGTCTTTTTCCCCGAGAAATATCTATTCCCGCACTATCACTTGCTCAGTCAACCAGATAAATGTTCACACTTATTTTTTCCTGAGCGCTTATACCACATAACCATTCCCGCTTACAATTTCTCTGCGCGTTATCAACTTCTCCAGATAACCGCTTACCAACCTTGTTGGGTTCCGACCAAGCTTGTCTAAATCCCGACCAACTTCCAAAAACACGCTATATCCGATTTGATTTAGCTTGGATAAAACTTGTTCCACTCGCAAATATTTGATTTGGCTCGGCAATCACCCGAATAACCCAATTTTCTCTGGCTAACTTATTTTTCTGACTTTTCTAAGTGAACCTCTTTGATTTTTCCCATTTCTTCTTTGTACAACTCCAAAAATCCTTAACCAATTTTCCGGCTTGGTAAGGTTTTCCCAAACATGGATGTTACAAGTCTCCCCCACTTATGATTAGATTCGTCCTTGAATCTTTATCTTTCCTCGTCCTTCTACTTAGGAAATTTCTCCTTCATACTTGTTTCTGGTTCCCAAGTCATTTTTTCTTCCCCTTCTTAATCTCAGACAACCTGAATCATCTTGACCTGCTTATGGCCAATTACCTTTACTCTGCGATCCACAATTCAAACCGGTCTACCCTCCATTTTAAGGTTTTCTTGCAGGTTTTCTTGTAGCAAACATCCTCATTCCTTACACATTTCCTTAGAAAAGATACATGGAAAACATTATGAAACGCTTCCAAGACTAGCAGTAACTCCAGCCTATATGCAATAGGTCCAATCCTCTCCAGGATCTTGTACGGTCCTATCTCGGCTGAAATTTCCTTGTTGTGGCTGTGCGATCTTTTACCATTGAAGGTAGTTAGCTTAACAAAACCATATCGCCGACCTGGAATTCTAATTCCTTCTTGCGCTTATCTACATAACTATTTTTCCGGTCCTGCGCTTCTTTCACCTTAAGCTTTAACACCTTGATCCGCTCAGTCATTTCTTTAACAAAATCTCGACCAAAGATACTGCGCTCCCCGACTTGGGTCTAACATAGCGATGTACGGTAAGGCCGACCGTAAAACGCCTCATAAGGCGATATTCCAATGCTTGCCTAGTAGCTGTTCTTGTAGGAAAACTCGGCCAAAGACAAGTAATCATTCCACATACCACCCCAATCTAGAACACACACACGCAAGAAATCCTCAAGTTTTCTGATTGTTCGCTCGGGCTGACCATCAGTCTGTGGGTGAGAAGCTGTGCTTATATGCACCTTTGTCCTGAACCACTTCTGAAGAGCCTTCCAAAAAGTTGAAGCGAACCGCAAGTCTTTTTCTGAAACTACACTTGCTGGCACTCCACGTAACTTAACAATTTCTTGATGACTGGATTCCATGACATGATGATTCAAAGGACTTTCTTTGATGGCCTCTTTCTAACATATTTGATGGAGGGTTCTCCATCTACTTCATAAGCTACCCAACACCCATCATCTGTGGATTCATTGAGATCTTGAAGCATATCGTCCATCTTTGTTTCTCTAAAATTTTGGAAATGGATTTGTTATCATTGCGTTGTCCTCTTGTGTAGTGGTTCGGAATAGAATTATGATCAATTGAACAGAGATCACGGATTTATTGTGCTTCTCGGCACTGTTCAGAGCATGCTTGGTCCTCGGGAAGGAAATATGCTCGGTAAAGTGGATAAGTGATCCGCAAACGATTACAGTAATAGTCAAGAAATTAGTGAGGGCTAAAAATCGATTATAAGTAGACAAGGATACATTCCAAAGGTTGAGATTGCTTAAGACGGGTACTTGAGAGTCTACTGTGCTTGACAAGGCTTGTTTAAGAATCAAGATATTTCTTGGACATGTTTTTTCGCGGTGAATGATGAGTTAAGTCGAAAGGAGGAACAGGTTTCAGTAGTAACTGCGGTCCGGGATACAGAATAACAGAGGATAATAACAAGTCCAACCTAACTTAGAACACTCGAAAGACAAGTCGGTAAACCAAAAGCGCAGTTGTTGGTGAGCTAAATGGGAGTTGAGGCAAGATGGGGTGTGTTTGGAAACCGGGAGAGTTTACCAAGGCACATCAACTGAGCCAAGATGGACTATCCAAAGGCAAGACCTACAAACCGCAATAGGTTAAGCGATCTAGTCTATTCAGAGTGAGATTTGGCGATGGTTAAAGGGAACAAAACAGGGTTTTTTCCCACCACCGAATTCGAGGAAGAATTCCATTTAAGTGGGGGAGAACATGTAACGTTCCTAAACCATAGGTACAGATATCGCTTAATCTGTTCGGGCGAAACTAGATCCTAGTCAAGAAAGACAAAAGGATAAGTAAAGCCTTGGAAACAGAATATGGATCAGTCGGATACACTGCAGAAAAGTTAAGGTCGAGTCGGGTAGACCACGATCAAAAACTTGGAAACGGTAATAACTGTAAATGGGACTTAGAAAGGCCAAGATTGAACACAAGTCCCAGTAACTAGTTCACAGTAACAAGTCAAGGCTGAACGGAAGATTAAGGTGGAAAGACAAGCGCTTATAAACCAGGAAAATGGTTCAATAAGGCAAATCTATGGGCCAGGATATACTTACCGAAAACAAGGATTGGTACACATGACAAGTACAATGGTCTGTTAAATAAACCAAGGATTCAGAGATGGACCAAAGGGATCAATTACGCTAGGTCTTAAGATTAGATGGGAATTGAGGTAAGACTGGCAAATGTGATTGGGAACAGGCAAATGTTCGCCAAAACGTGACCATGAACCAAGATATTGCTCACAAAAGTCGAAAGATCAAAGCAAAATAAGGAATAAAGATATGATCAGGTCGGAGATTGACTAATACCATGGAAAAAGGTGATCAAATTGGAAATAGATTATGATTGGAAAATCTAGTCAGGGTTAGACTATGATTGGGAGTCCAACGTAGCCAAGATAAGGCTAAGAATGAGGAAAAATACGATCGAGGCCATGAAAGGACCAAGGTCGGGTTAAGATCGAGTCCAAGAAAGGACCAAGATTGGATTAATATCTAGCCGGGATTGGCTAAGATCGGGAACACAAGATCTAAGTCTAGGAAGGACCAAGATCGGGAGAACAGGATCAAGTCCGGGGAAGGACTGAGATCGGGTAAAGATCTAGTCGGGAATGACAAAGATCAAGATAAACATGATCAAGTCCAGCATGGACGAAGACCGGATCATCAAGTTGGAATTAGACTATGATCGAGCATCCAGATTAGTCGGAGTTAGACTAAGTCATGGAGGAGTAAGATCTAATCTAGTAAGGATCAAGATTGGAAAGTTAGACCGAGCCAACCAAAGACAAAATTAAGGGATGATATTAAGTCTTGGTAGACCAAGGTCTAGGGAAAACAGATTCTATAACCGCTGAATTCGAGGAAGAATTCCATTTAAGTGGGGGAGACTTGTAACATCCGCGTCCCGCAAACTTAAAATGGGCCGATTTGTTTATGGGAAGGAAGTGACCTGGGTCAGATGAAGGAAATGATCGTGAAACAATGCTTGTTAAAGGAATGATCGTATAGGCTTAGTCCGGGCTGAGAAACGGGCCAAATGACTTAGCGAGATAAAAGGAGAAAAAATTGTCGAGCTAAACCAGCTGGAAGAAATGAAATAGTTGAGCTACTAGCTGAGCTAGCTGGACAAGCTGACCAACAGCTAAACCTAGCTCGACAAGCTGATCGAGTACTGATCCAACTGGATGGATTAACAGCTAGTTGATGAGCTAGGTGGGACTGTGGTAGCCTTAGGTCATGGGTGGTTGGAGGATGCGACCAAAAGGTTCTTAGGGTTGAATAACCACCTATGAATCCTAGGGGTGCGATCTAGACCGTTAGAGGAATTGACAACTTAGATCGGGATGCAAAGGATGTACGACTATGGAAAGAGACACCCATCCATATCCTATATAAGGATTATATTTCGTGGCACACACAAAAAGATAGAATAAGGATCCATGGCCAAGGGAGATTTCTGAATGAAAATAGAAATTCGCCTACGGCTTGGATCACCGGAAAGTAGGGAACAAAGTCAGGCCAACCATAATTCAGGGAAGGATTATGGGCGAATAGATGTTTCCAGACAATAAGCACACAGCCAAGGAAGCAATCTATGGCCAAGTGTGTTGATGGGAAAGAGCGAAGTTCATGCTGAGAGCGGCTATAAGAGATCGGGGAGATCGACGGAGAAGAAAAAAGAGATTCAGATCAGAGGAAGATATTGCGGTCTGGGAAGGGATTTATAAGAGCAAGATAGATCCGGGGAAACGGTCACAGAAATGGTGCATAAGCCGGAACTGGATCTGCATAGATTGACGGGCCGTAATAGAAGACTCTCTATCAGTTACTTAGTTATGTGGGGATCGTTAGTTGAATGACTAAGTACCGAAGGGAGTTTTTTATATCTATGGATACGGTTCAAAGATGGAATGGGACTCGGCAAGGAACATAGTCAAGGTAGACGCATGTATTGATCAGTTCAAAACCAAGACACAGATCAAAGGGGCGCCGAATCACGAACGTGGCTACGGTAAGTACACTACACTGGGAACAAATAGTTAGTGACTTACATGTTACTAGACAGTTACATATTACTTCACGGATGTATGACTTGAACCGAGTCTAAGAATATTCTATAAACCAAACAGAAGTCAAAGAGAGCTGTCTGAAGGTAGAAGATGATCTGACCGGCAAATGATAGATTGGAATTAGATCAAGGGGAAAAGAAAAATTTAAGTAGAAAAGAAATTCCGCTGTGTATTATTAGAAACGTTAATGGATCTAAGTTAAATGGCCAAGTAAAGTCAGAGGGAAGATCCAAAGGAAATCCCTTGTAAGAAGTTATTAAATAAGAAAAAGAAATAGAAAAAGTTGAGGTTCGGCCAGGTAATGGCCTGAACATGGAACACATCATTCACGGCCTTAGGCGGGCCAGGACGGGGTGTTTCAAGTTGGTATTTCACATGCTTGCTCCTAGGATGGTTAGTGTTGGGTTTTGGGTACACCACTCATCGGCTAAAAAAAGTCTCGCGCTAGGTTGTTGCTTAGACTCGTCTAGGAATCCTGGTAATAGTTAGAGTGCAAACTAAACGATTTCTGCAAATAGTTAAAAGCAACAAAACGGATAAGAGTAAGAAAAACAAAGAAACGGCCGAAACAAGTCAGGCCAAGGCGTCGGATCCGCCTACTTTAAACCCCACCAGACCTGAGGCTGGGGAAAAGGAGAATGGCAATGGGAGTCCGGTTGTACATGATCAGACGAAAGTCGTGGATCACGGAAATAGGCCGATGGGTGACCAGGATGGGCGTGATGCGGGGAGCCGTGATGATATAGCCAAAACAGGCTAAGGGTGCTGGAGATAATGAAGGAACGGCGGGTGGAACGGGAAACTAGACTGTGGTCCCTACTCCTTCGGAGATGTGGGAAACACTACAAACCATTATGACGCAGTTGACAGTCTTGAGTCAAACTGCTGCACCGACGGGAAATCCGTCCGATGGGCAATCCACGGGAATTCATACGGTCATTCTAATAGTGGAAGAGAAAGAAGGCATGGCTCCAGAAGTGGTGGAACTAGATTCGTCACTGGTTAAGCCAGCTAGGAAGGTGGATTACTTTGTCGTTTTAGATCATGTGTCCAGGTTGGGAATTAGGCAATTTAGAGGCAGTTCTGACCCGATAGAGGCGGAAGAATGGAGGAACCGCCTGGGCAGAAACTTTTGATCCACAAGGTGTCCTGAGGATTACAAGAAGGATATTGCGGTTCACTTCCTGGAAGGAGATGCACATAACTGGTGGATCTCGGTGGAAAAGCGATCAGGAGGTATTGATACCTTTGCCGAGTTTGAGGTAGAGTTCAATCAGAAGTACTTGCCTCGGAAGCTGGGATAAACTGAGCAGACATAGGACAAAATTAGGCGGTGTGTCAACACACATCTTATTTGATACCGGAGTTACACATAGTTTTGTGAGCCCATAAATGATAGGAAAAGGGCAGGTTCCATAGAATACCTGGAAAAGACTATAGGATAGTCAATACTGCAGGTGGTCATGTCATGTTATTGAGGGAAAGTACTTCTGATTGAACTCGAACTCAAACTCAGCAAAGGTGTCAATACCTCCTAATCGCTTTTCCACTGAGATCCACCAGTTATGCGCATCTCCTTCCAGGAAGTGAACCACAATATCCTTCTTCTAATCCTCAGACATCTTGTGGATCAAAAGTTTCTGACCAGGCGGTTCCTCCATTCTTCCGCCTCTATCGGGTCGAAACTGCCTCTGAATTGCCTAATTCCCAACCTGGACACATGATCTAAAACGACAACTGCCTCTGAATTGCCTAATTGGCTAAACGGTCCGCGCATCTAAACCAGATTCTTTCTATGGTCATCATTACCTGAACCGCCAACAATATAAGTATATGCTTTTTCGGCTAAGTATTATTCATGCACATGTATGCGTTTATGCTTATGATTCCCGATCCCTTTTATGTCTAATCCAGTTCATGGGTCGGTCTTAGGTTGGCCGAGTTTTGGTGAGATCCGTTCCGTCCCCAAGGCCACTCGGTTGCCGTGCCAACTGGATCCGGTCAATAACCAATACGATTACATGCGCACCATCACCGACCCAATCTCAATTCCATGGCCAGCGATCTTTTGAGATTTTGGCCGAGACACACGGTTGGATCGGCCTAACCCATACTTGGGCCGATCGTCACATGCCCTCGGTAGAACCCTTTATCACTTCCACCGCAACTTACCATCCAATCAGCCTAGCCCATACGTGGACCGATCGTCAAGTTTGTTCGGCGAAATGATAACTTAACCGTACGTTTATATCTATGAACGCACCTTAGATTATCGCGCTTGTTTGGCTCTTGCCGTGTCATTCTCTCTCTTCCTTCTTTTCTGCCGCGACCCGCACCAGCCGCTCTGGACGGTTCTTTTTCCGCCGGTCAAGTTTCCTCTCTTAGTTTTTACTTTTTCTCACGACCAAGACTTTTCCCTCCATTTGTGCGTGCGTAAAAATGAGAACAAAGGTCTTATTTATAGTTTTCTCCCTTTTGTAACCGCCATTAGTGAACTGGTGCGTGTTGTTGGCCGAACGGGTGCGTTGATTGGGTGCTTAGGCTTTGCAACGCTTTGGCCATAACTGCCCAATAACCGCCCATAACCGCCCAGCTCGGCTAGTCCAACTCCCACTCAACTGAACCCAGCTACCGATCACTTAGCCTAGCTGAACTGAGCTTCGCAGCAGCTGATCCAGCTTAGCTCAGCTGTCCAGGTTGTTTTAGCTTCGCACAGCTGCTTATCGTTCTTCCATCTATCTTTACGGTCTTTCCTTTCTTTTTCCCGGCTAAGTCTTAGACCAACGAACTTAGCCGATCACATTGGACCATGGACCCAGTCTTTCCTTAGGCTCCCGACCATTCTTCCTCGCTTCACGGCCATGGTCCGTCCTGACTATTCTATTGCGGATCGGGGACGTTACAGTCTAGTTGCTTGAAGAGTGTTGTAGAAACCTTCTTCGTAGTAGGGATTTTGATTTATAGGGTCCTTTGCTTCGAGAACTGAAACAAAGAGAACTAAAAACAAAAATAAGTAGAAAAGGGTTCCAGAGTAGATTTACCAACCTTTCTTAGGGTTTTGCCGAAAAGAAAATGCGTGCCTTCCCCGGCAACGGTGCCAAAACTTGATGCGGGTGTGGTGAGGGTGTCAAGATTTACCCTAATAAGAATCAATAAGCCACAAGTGCACATCTGATCGATTGTAGTACTTATGGATAAATCATCAGGGAAGGAAGTTCTTTTCTGCAAAAGTCTTTGAAAGAAATATAAAGTAAGGAAGTTTAGAATCAGGCGATATTTTAAGGGTTTTGGGTGGTATCTTTAAACGTAAACACTAATCTAAACGGTAAAATATGGAAAATCAATTGACCTAATGACTAAACCTAATAAAATGACTAAAAACAATGAAAACGACTAGACCTAAATTGCTTAAATGAATTAAATGAAATCTGCTGGAATAAAGAAAATAACCTAATGACTAAAGCTTGTATGAAAATTGGCAAAAAAAATTATAAAGACGAGACACTGGGTTTTCAGGGAAATTCTCTCCAAGGGATGAACGATTCAAAACATTGCTAAAAAGTAAATTAAAAGATCCTAGCTTAAACTTTTAGAACTCGAGTCACGAACGTATGAATACGCCACTGTCGTGATCATAACCAACTATCCCTCACAACCTTGACCAATAGGTTTCCACTATGGCTCTGGTAGGTTTCCACTCTAGCCCTGGTAGGTTTACACTCTAGCCTTGGTAGGTTTCCATTCCTATGGTTGATCTGCTCTTCTCAAACTAGATATGGCCCCGGATGAATACTTTTGCAACACCAAGGACCTAGATCAGATTGTAGTTCATGACGCCACTCCCATGCATTAAAAATAAGTTTAGAAGAAAAAGTACTAAGATCGGCTTTAATAGCTAATGGAATCCTCATCGAACATATATAGCCCCCATCGAAAAATCTCTTAAACCCAACAATAAAACTACTCAGACTTGATTAAAGAAAGCAAAAACATTGTATTGAAAAGCTGTATTGAAATCGATATGGTAAAGAAGCAAAAAGGGTTCAAGAGATAGATCTCTATCTCCCTAAACCTAAAAATGAAAGACAAAAACTTAAAAGCTGCTAAAAGAGAAATCACACATGTGTCTCTTCGTTTAGGGCTCCTAAAGCATGTATTTATAGTGTTCAAGTCATTTCTGGGCGTCACTTAGGATTTCTCCAAATGAGAGAATCGTCTTGGGCTTGAAAAATGGCTTCTAGGCCAAACAGACCAATCTCCGTGGTTGGGAAGGACGGGACCGGTGCGAATCGGGTGTTGGCTGCGGGTAGGAATGCTTGCGGACTGGTTTACAAGACATCTTGCTCTTCGTGTAACGTTTGATTTAACCGTTGGATTGCCTTGATATAAAGTGTGCTGGAAAGCTGGTAATTCCATCTTTAAGGTCTCGAAATTTGATCTGGATCAGACAGTGAGAAGGTCTTCATTGAGGGTGAACTTCTGTCGGTTTGGCTCTGAAATCTGGTCTTCAATCCATTTTGTTAAGCTTTTTCCTAAGGTTCCTGACAAGAGTCTTGAAACTACAAGTATTAGAAAAACATAATAAAAACATTTGAAAGCAATATAAACATAGAAAAAGTATCTCAAAACGATCCATAAAATTGGTCAAAATACGGTATTATCAACTCTCTCAGACTTAAACATTTGTTAGTCCTCAAACAAAGCAAAGATCTAATCTGATGAAGTGAAAACAAAGATAGGAAATGGACAAATCTCAGAGAGGTGAACTCCTAAACTAGGACCATAGATCGTGCATCAGTTCACCACTTAGTCTAGAAAATTCTCACCAAAACACAAAAAATACTAGTCCACTTTTTCCATCATACGAAACTTAAACAATCTAAATCTCTATTCCAGTCAACTAGCTCTCTACATTCATTAAGTGGAATAGTGAAATCTCATCGAAGACATCATCCAGGGTAGATGGCGTTTGGCATTTAAGGGCTGTTTAAGTGGTGGAGTTAAAGTGTTTCGGGTTACCTGATAAATATGGAGGATGCAAAATATTATGCTAAACCGCAAGAGAGAGTGGACTTCTTGATGTCCGCAGTTTTCAGTCACTTCCTCTTGCCAAATGTTGTTGCATAACCCTTCCTCCTTTGTTGTGAATAGCTACTTCCCCTAGACATAGATCTTTTCCGAGAATCCGAAAGATAATCTCCAAAACTCCAAATAATCAGACTCAAGCTTGCCTTAAGGATAAAATTCGATCCTTTTAGACTCTCCAAGGCTTTTATTTCCCTTCCTTTCTTATTTTCGGATTTTTTTTTTGGAAAAGGGGAAATGCCTTTTTTAGAGATAGAGAGTCTAAAGGACGAGACTATACCAAGATTTTGAAGTTTTTCCAAGGCAAACTGAGTTTTCTCCTGGTGTTGAATCCTTCCAGTAAAGTTTCCGGCAAAATCAGAGGTCTTGGTCTTTGGTGACTAAAAACTGCGTCGTTCCTCTTTCTCTGGGCTATTGCTGTCTGTGTGACCAAAGCGGTAGTTCAACGGTGGGGGAAGGTACGCCGATCCTTCCGGAGTCTATATGACTGGAAGCCTGTCTGTGTGACCTGGCAATGTTGAACCTGTCTGTGTGACCTGGTGCCTGTCTTTGTGACCTGGCGATGTAGAGCCTGTCTGTGTGACCTGGCAGTGCCTGTCTATGTGACCTGACAAGGTTAGAGACATCACAATTGCTTGCTAGTTGTTTGTGCATCGCTAGGATGCTTGTGTGTTGCTTGTTGGCTTTATTCTTGACATGCTGGTTGGAAATAAATGAGTGGAAAGGGAGCCTGGTCTGCTTCTCACTGAGTAATCCCCATTACTCACCCCTCCTCTTCCCTTGTCTTATCAGGTGTAGGTGATTGTTACCTGGGCGTTTTCGATCCTGACAGACCTGAGGCTCACCATCTGGACCAAACCAGGCGTCTCACCGAATGCGGTTAGATGGCCAACCTAACATGCCCGATTTCTTTGGTTTTCTTAGGAAGCCTGGGATAGGGATGTTACAAACTTGTGACATCCCGACCCACCCTCCTTTTAAGGACCATGCGCGGACCGGCAATATCAATCCTAATTCCCCCCAACCGCCCCTCCCAGTGAGCCCAATGCCCTCTCTAGGCCCGTGGGTCCTACGTCCTCTCTCTAGGCCCGTTGGCCCACCACTGTCCGACGATTGGGAGTCGTTAGTCTGGAAGGCTCGTAAGACTTGTCTACTGTCCCTGTAATCACCACATGATCTTTCCCCGTGCTTTGTCCTCACTCGCACGGTACCGCAGAGTACTTCCCGGTAGGTCACCCATCATGAGATTACTCCAGCATCAGCACGCTTAACTCTGGAGTTCTCTCAGCACACTTGACCGGAAAAGATAAGTGCATTTTGTTGACATAGGTAGCCAAATCAATTCTTATAAGCCTTTCCATATACCGGAAATCGGGATGTTACAATTCTCCCCGACTTCCAAGGAATTCCTCCCCGAATTCTCCCTTTACTCCCACAGTGCTTGTACCAGGATCGTTCACCCTGTTACGATGTGAGGCCACATGACGACTCCACACACGTGGTTGGGTGTCGGCTCTGATACCACTTGTGACATCCCGACCCGCCCTCTTTTTAAGGACCAGGCGCGGACCAGCGATATCAATCCTAATTCTGCCCAACCGCCCCTCCCACTGAGCCCAACGCCCTCTCTAGGCCCGTGGGCCCAACGTCCTCTCTCTAGGCCCGTTGGCCCAACACCCTCTCTAGGCCCGTTGGCCCACCACTGTCCGACGGTCGGGAGTCGTTAGTCCGGAAGGCTCGTAAGACTTGTCTACTGTCCCTGCAATCACCACATGATCTTTCTCCGTGCTTTGTCCTCACTCGCACGGTACCGCAGAGTACTTCCCGGTAGGTCACCCATCATGAGATTACTCCAGCATCAGCACGCTTAACTCTGGAGTTTTCTCAGCACACTTGACCGGAAAAGATAAGTGCACTTTGTTGACATAGGTAGCCAAATCAATTCTTATAAGCCTTTTCATATACCGGAAATCGGGATGTTACAGGTACGATTTCACAATCAGTCCAACCATTAGTCTTCACAGCAATGACAACTAAGGAAGTTTGGGATAGTCTTTCCACAGCGTTTGGCAATCCCTCTCGTGGTCATCTCCGTCAACTCCGGTTCCAGATCAAGACCACCGTTAAAGGCACCAAAACAATCATTGAGTATTTTTGTACCATGAAAGCCAAATATGATGATCTGGTACTCCTTGGCAAGACTATGGATCAGGAAGACTTTATTGAAGATATTCTTGATGGGCTCGGTGAGGAATACAAGCCCGAGATTGATGCCATCAATGGACGCGACAATCCGATCTCGTACAGTGAGTTGTATGAGCGTCTGGTGAACCGTGAAGCAATGATTCTCTGCAATCAGCCTCCTTCCGTTGGTCCGGTTGTGGCTAATGCCACTGATGCTCGTCCTCGTCAACAGCACCGTCCAACAAACTACAATCAGAATTCTCATACCAACCCTGCTTCTCAGCCTCCTGCCTATGGTCACACCAACACCAGTCAATATCGGTTCTCCAAACCATACAAAGGAAGATGTCAGGCGTGTGGTGTACAAGGTCATAGTGCCAAATTTTGCCCTGAATTTCGCATGATCAAAAGCTCATCCTCTGTTCCATCGTGGCAACAACAATACCCACAGCAGCTTCCGTGGCAACCACCACCCTAGTTCTAGTCATGGCAGCCTCGTGCAAATGCTGCGATGCTCTCTAACTCTTCAACCTGGCTTGTTGACTCTGGTGCATCACACCACATGACGTCGGATTTAAACAATCTTTCGGCTCACAATCCGTATAGTGGTGGTGATGATGTGCTTCTTGGTGATGGCTCTGCATTACCAATTACACACTCTGGTTCTTTTTCATTTCCCTCTTACACACGTCCTTTTCATCTAAATAATGTTTTATGTGTGCCATCTCTTGATAAAAATCTCATCTCTGTTTTTCAACTATGTAAAACTAATGGTGTTGCTGTTACCTTTACACCAACATATTTTCAGGTCAGGGATTTACAAACGGGAGCTCTTCGTCTGGAAGGCAAGCCTAAGGACGGTACTTATGAGTGGCCCAAATTACCATCCTCCAAACCACCATCTCTTGCTTTTGCCTCTACTGTTAAAGCTAGCTTATCAGATTGGCATTCTCGCTTAGGACACCCTGCTTTTTCTATTCTTCAAAAACTTGTTTCTCAATTTCATTTACCAGTTTCTTCAAATGTTTTGCTGGCTCAGCCATGCTCTGCGTGTTCTATCAATAAAATGCACAAGTTGCCTTTTTCAAAATCTACTTTAGTATCTTCTCAACCTCTTGATATCGTATTTTCAGATGTTTGGACATCACCACTTCTTTCTATCGATGGTTTTAAGTACTATGTTATTTTTGTTGATCACTTTACTAGATACACTTGGTTGTATCCTTTGAAACAAAAATCACAAGTTCACAATGTTTTTCTTACGTTCAAAAATTTGGTTGAAAATCGATTTCAATCCAAGTTAAGAACTCTCTATACTGACAATGGGGGTGAATACATTGGCCTTCGCCATTTCCTCTCTAGTCATGGTATTTCACATATGACCAGCCCACCTCACACACCTGAACATAATGGTATTGCAGAGAGACGTCATCGACATATAGTTGAGACGGGCTTAGCACTTATGTCTCATGCATCTATGCCAAAGTCTTATTAGACATATGCCTTTGGTGCGGCTGTTTATCTTATAAACCGTATACCTACACCGACTTTGGATTTTAAAAACCCTTTTCAAATTTTATATGGTCATCCTCCGAATTATCAAAAATTACGTGTTTTCGGGTGCTTATGCTTTCCATGGTTGAGACCTTATGCATCTCATAAGTTGGATGATCGATCGACACCATGTGTCTTTCTTGGGTACTCCATCTCGCAAAGTGCCTATCTTTGTCTAGATAGAACGACTTCTCGGATTTATACATCGCGTCATGTTGTTTTTCACGAAAGTGTTTTCCCTTTTCTGTTAATTTTCGAATTGAGATCTCGGATATCTCCGAGGAACCTGAAGCTGTACCCTCTTATCCGTTAGTTCAAGTCATCCCACAGTCCACTCATCAAGTGCCTTCTGCCGCTGCACCGCCCTCACCAGAACAGAGCTCCCCTGCTTTAATGCCTTTGATTTCTTCTCCCTCTGTTTCAGGTTCAGAACCGTTGTCGTCTCCCACGTCCACTTCTTCACGAGAGACTCCCTCACCTTCTCCATCTCCTGCGACGGCTCCAGCTCCGGTTCAGCCACAAGCAGTGGCTCCGCCTCCACAGCCAGCTCCAACACGCACAAGCAATCGTCTTCGCAAACCAGTTCAACGGCTAAACTTACACACCACTATCTCGCAAACCTCTGAGGCTATCCCCAAAACCGTGGATGAGGCTTTTAAGGATCCTCGGTGGCGTAAAGCCATGAGTGATGAGATCAATTCACATATTAGAAATCATACTTGGGATCTTGTTCGTTTTACTAATGCATCTAATGTTGTCAATTGCAGGTGGGTGTTTACAATCAAACAGTTGCCTGATGGGACCATTGACTGATACAAGGCCTGCCTCGTTGCCAAAGGCTACAACCAACACCTTGGAGTTGATTACGAAGACACTTTTAGCCCATTCGTCAAGCCAGCCACTATTCGTATTGTGTTAAGCACAGCTGTTTCCCAGAATTGGTCGTTGCGACAACTTGACGTCAACAATGCCTTCCTCCAAGGACATCTTCAAGATGAAGTTTATATGACCCAACCGCCTGGTTTCCAAGACAAAGACAATCCACAAGCCATCTGCAAACTCCATAAAGCCATCTATGGTCTTAAACAAGCTCCAAGATCTTGGTACAATGAGCTGCGCACGTTTCTCCTTCGATCCGGCTTCACCAACTCTGTTGCCGATGCCTCCCTATTCATATATAAGCAGAACGATATTCTCCTCTACATGCTTGTTTATGTCGATGACATCATAATCACGGGCAACAGTTCCTCTCATATTTCCCGGTTTATCGCTTCCCTTTCTCAACGCTTCTCTCTTAAAGATTTAGGCGATTTATCTTATTTTTTAGGTATTGAGGTAACTCGTACAAAAGATGGTGTACACCTAACACAGCGTCGTTATATTGCAGATTTATTGCACAAGGCCAACATGACCAATGCTAAACATGTCTCCACGCCAATGGAAGCAAACTCATCGCTCACTCTTCTCTCTGGGACCGCCTTAGATGATGCAACAGAATACCAAACCATAGTGGGAAGTCTTCAATATCTCTCCCTCACCAGGCCAGATATCTCGTTCGCTGTCAATAAACTATCTCAGTTCATGCATCGCCGGACCACTGAACATTGGACTGCCGTAAAAAGAATCCTTCGCTACCTCTCCGGTACTATGTCACACAGCATCCACCTACGAGCAAACAACAAACCAGACCTTCATGCCTTTACCGATGCTGATTGGACGGGAAAGAAAGACGACTACACATCCACAAGTGCTTATATTGTCTACCTTGGAAGTCATCCTATTGCTTGGTCCTCGAAGAAACAAACCGGTGTCTCCTGCTCTTCTACTGAGGCTGAGTATCGCTCTGTCGCGTCTACCACTGCTGAAGTTTGCTGGATTTCGTCTCTCCTCTCCGAATTGGGCATCAATGTCACCTCCACTCCAGTCATTTATTGTGACAACATAGAAGCTACATATTTGGCGGCAAACCCTGTTTTCCATTCTAGGATGAAGCATATCGCTTTAGACTACCATTTTGTCCAACAATTTGTTCAATCTGGCCAGCTGCGGGTAACTCATGTCACTTCTGCGGATCAGTTAGCTGATGCTCTCACAAAGCCGCTCTCCCGCGCTCGCTTTCAAACTCTTGCTGTCAAGATCGGACTCTCGCCCGGCCGTCCGTCTTGAGGGGGTGTTATAGAATATGGAAACACATATTCTCCATATCTCGTCATATCTCAATCCTCTCCTATAATCTCTCTTATACTTAATACACTTACCGTTGTATATTGACCTCTCCTCCTGTATATATTGTGTCGATACTTCATCAATAAGATTATCAGATTACCATTCTCAATACAATATGCCTCAAAAAATAATTATTAGGGAGAACTTTGCAATATATGTAATCTGTTTAACGTATACTAATACAATATGTTCTTTCCATTATTGCATCGTGAGAAATCAAAAATTTTTCATATAGTGGAGAAAATAATGGAGCAAGTTCATGCATGGAAGTATCAGAGCTTTTAAAGATGATATTTTCGTACATTTTCAAGATTTAGATTCTAGCTATTTAAACGAAAAATATTTTCACCATCATATCAATCTTGGGCTTATAATTATAGTTACTTGCATCTCTAATTTTTCCAACTGCGAACCCTCTAATACACTACAGACCCAAAACAGGAAACATATGTAAGAATTTCAAATATGGATAAATACTGTAAAATCAAACAAAATCTTGATTTCTCTGTAAGAACCTCGCGAGATACCCTCAAAACCCAATACATAACCATGGAGAAATAGTCAGTTATTAAAATTATTTTCTTTAGTTTGAGAGTATGTGTTCTTTATTATTTTACATTTTCGATCTAAAATGACATAAATGATAATCTATACATGAGACATGACTAAACCATCAAACATACTCTATCAAAATGAATTAATTTAAAGAATACACTAGGAGAAAAATGTGAAAGATAAGTGTTTCTTCCCCACATGTCAACTTTGACGTCAAAACAAAAAATAACCCTAACCGTTTCTTCAACCGAGCTGCTTTTGCAGCATGAATGTGCGTCGTCATCATCAGGATTCGCGTTATCTAGTCTTTCATCAGGGCTGCGTAGATTCTTAACCTGCACCAGGACCTGCTTGAGGTTGATGCAGAGTTAATTGGCAGTGGCTTTGTTGGTCTGAGCGAGAACCCGCCAGATTTGGTTCTCCATGGAGAGTGACTTCAGACGCTCCTCAAGTTCATGGTTCATCCTCTCTCTTTCTTCTTCTTTGACTCAAAGCCTTTTCATCAGCCCATGCTCTATAGTCTCCTTATCGTCCTCACTTGCTTCTTCCTTGTTTCTAGAATCTCGAATTTCATTCTTTCCATCTGATCAGGAAAATGAAATCAGTGAAATTCTTCTAGTCTATGTGGCAGCAATTGATCAAAGTATTTATAGGAAAATGATAAAGGGTTTAGGTGTTTTTCCTTTGTTTATAAGGATTATTATTGATATAACTGAATATTCTTTTTGATCTCTAAGAACAAAAACATAAGAAGAAGATGATCATATTGTGACAAAGTTCGCTAGATTTACTGCCAAAAGAAACATTTTAAAGTATGGCATGAGTTCAATCGATGAATTTACCTTTTACCAAAACTAAGATGACCTTGGATTTGTTGTTGAAGAAACTTATTGTGGTGACCTCTGAAAACAAAAAAAAACAAAAATAAGAAGAAGAAATTGTGACAGATTTCGATAGACATACCCGCTAAAGGAAGTGTTGAAGATGCTAGAAAAAACCCTAACACCAGAGGAGGTTTCTGATCTTGTGTTTCTGATCTCGTGATTAGTGGAATCTTTCTTCTTGTTTCATTAGGGCATTAAGAGCTGGTAAAACTGTAGGATCAAAATAAGGAGGGGAAGACCATGTAGTAGTGACAGGGAAAAGACTTCAACAACGAAGCACATGTGATAACACCGGATTTTGACCATTTTTATGGATCACTTTAATGTCTTTCACATGTATTTTTACTCCATTTGCAAAGGTTTTCAAAGGATTTCTATATTTTTGGATTTTAAAAGACTTTTCAGGTAATTTGGGATAAAGAGGCATAAATTGGAACAAAAAGACTCTTTTGGATAAATGCAAACCGTCAGAACTCTCATGGAGAGACGAACACATTCTCACCGTCTGATCACCCTCAAAATTGGACAACTTATAGAAGAATCAACCAGCTTTCAAATGCACTTGGTTTGGAGACATTCCAACGGTTGGATCTCAAGATATTCCATTTGCTTCGGAGACACTCGAAGACGGCCAGCAAGTCACGCGACCGCGGCCACCAGCCTATTTCCCGCGGTCACAAACTTCACGACCGCGGCCAAGCCTCTATTTCCCGCGGTCACGTTACTCCCGACCACGGCCGGCCAACTCCAATTAAAAGCCCATATTTCTGAAGCCCAAAGTCATTCCTCTGCCTCAATTCTGGAACCCTAGAGACCATGGAGTATTGAAGCCTATAAATACTTGTCATTTAGGTCGTTTTTAGACACCACCTTCATACTTTTACAGAAACCCTTTCCCTCTAGCCGTTTTATGCGATTTTTAGAGAAGATTGTTCAACTCTGAGTTCTTCAATAGAGAAGCTTTCTTTCATCTCTTTTCTTTACTGTTTTTGATTGTTTTTATTAAAACTAATGATGATGTCGACCTCAGCCATGTCTGAGTAGATCCCGAGTTGGGCTTAGGGTTCCCGAAAGGGGCTCTCATAATCGATTAAGACATCTAGGTTTATAGATCTGGGATTTTAACTTTGTTCTCTGTTTATTCTCGTTCTTATTGCATGTATGCTTGATTGATCACCTAGTATCTGATCTAGATAGTTAGTGTTGCGAAAGTTTTCATTAAGTATCAGACCTAGAATGAAACAGGCAATTTTTCCGTAGGATTGGAAACCTACCTGCAGCAAAATCGTGAGTACTGACGAGTCCTGTGTAGCTCTTGCGTTCTATCCCTTCCAGGGCTAGAGTGGCAACCTACTGGTCAGGGTTGCGAGAAACAGTTGGTTATGATCACGAAAGTGACGTAGTCATACCGCCGTACTCTAGCTCTACAACCCTATATTTCGATATCCATCAATCCCAATCTATAATCCCTAGTGTTAAAACAGATTATGATCCCTGTAGAGTTCCCAAAAGCTCAGAGTTTTTAGCCATAGTTTACAAACCAATCAATTTTTATCGATTTTTCTATTGCTTACTAGGATAGATTTATTTGCTTTCTTTCATTTTAGTTAAATCTGTGACAAACAACCAACCCCTAAAACCAATCTAGTCTAGACATAAAGTTAGAAACCGTAAAAGAATACCAGGCACACAAATCTCTGTGGATTCAATCCCTAAATATTACAGCTGATTAGCTGTGCACTTGCGGCTTTCATTTGTTTTTATTAAGGGTAAAACTTGTTCCCTCGCGCAGTAGACACATCAAGTTTTTGGCGCCGTTGCCGGATATTTGTTTCGCTGCCTTTGTTATTTTTCTTGTTCTAATTTCTGTTCTAGACACCTGATCTCTAGTTCTTTCTTAAAGTTTGCTGAATTATCTTTCCCTTCTTTTGTTTTTCTCTGAATTGCATGAATACCAGGCGCAGACCTATAGAAAACATTCCAATTCTAGACGAGATAGACAGACACGAAAGAGAACTTCGAAGACTTAGACGAACGCAAGGAATGGCCAACGACGACCAGCCTGGAGATCCTGTTAACCGAGCTTTAAACATTGACCAAGACGGGTCCGAACATGGAGAAAATGAAGAGAACGATCACAGAGAAGGTGATCGTGCTCGACAAGATGGAGAAGAGGATGAGGTTCCTCCAAGAAACCATCAAAACCGCGAGAGAGAAGAACGTGAAGACCTTGATGCACCTATCAATGCAGCCGATGGTGACCACCAGGGGATGCAGCCGAATGGACGCGTTAACCGTCATGTTCAGCAAGCAAATCAACACCGAAGACTAGCCAGGAACCATTGCATAGCTGATTTCGATGCACCTACTCAGAATTTTCAGAACTGATCCGCAATTCAAGTACCATTTCCGAACCGGAATGAGTTTGAAGTCAAGCATCGAATCATCTCTTTGGTGAAACAAAACCAATTCCATGGAGTTCCTTCTGAACATCCAATGGATCATATCGAGCTCTTTGAAGAAATCTGCAGCATGATGAGAACAAACCAAGTTCCAGCAGACTATTTAAAGTGTAAGTTGTTCCCTTTTTCATTAGCAGACAAAGCTCACCGTTGGTTGAAATCTTTGCCTGCAGGATCGATTACTAATTGGGAAGAATGTAAATCTGCTTTTCTGAACCACTTCTATACTAAGTCAAGGTCGAACTTGTTGAGAACCAAGATCTCAAGCTTTCAGCAAAGACCGACTAAACCTTTCTATGAAGCCTGGGAACGTTTTAAGGAGTATGAACGTGACTGCCCTCACCATGGATTTCCCGGATCAAGCTTGCCGAGCCCATTTTACCGAGGTTTGCAACCAAAATACAAACTTTCGCTTGATACAGCTAGCAATGGAGATTTTGGACAAAAGACGATAGCACAAGGAAGGGCCCTCATCGAGAATTTTCCTGAATACGATCGCTCGACAAAGCAAACCGGAACAGACAACAAGGAGATAACCAAGTTAAAGAACATGATGAGCCAGCTTTTGAAAAGCAACAATCGCCCAATCCATGCTTGTGAGACCGACAATGGCGCAGAAGACGAAGGACCTAGTGATATCGATCACATTAATCCAGCCTTTCAAGAAGAAGAAGTGAACTATGTAGGAGCACAAGCACCATATCCAAATTGCTTCAGCAATGGCTTCAACAACAACTTCCGTAATGCAAACTACAACAATTTCTCTTACCGCAATCCAAATGTGGAGAATCCTCAAGATCAGTACTACCCACCACAGCAAAAATCCTTCCAAAACAAGTTCCAAGGTAGAAATTTCAGAGGGACAGGAGCTTATCAACCGCGACAGCCATATAACTATCAAGGTACAGGTTTTAACATCCAATATGTACAACAGCAAGGAGTCACAACGAACCAGCTAGCTTCGCAAATCGGAAGACTTGAACAGTCCATCCAACAGGCATCTAAAGACATGAACGTGAAGGTTGACTGCATGTACAATGACCTGAACGGGAAGTTTGAAGCTTTATCTTCGCACGTCAAAAAGCCCGAAGAAGAAGCCAGAGCCGATGGAAAAGATGAAGAAACCCCAATCCTTGTACCACTTTACAAGGATATCGATGCCAAGCAGCCACCATTCAAGGTACCTTAACGTTCATCGTTTCAAAGGCTTACAAAAGCCGACGATCCAGGACGTTTTGTTTTCCAATGTTTCATTTCAGGAATCAAGTTCACAGACTGTCTATGCGATTCGGAGCCAATGTCAACATCATGTCAAAGACATTGGGAAATATTGGGAAAATGGCCTATTCCTCCACGAATTTTATGCCTTCTGAAAATCCATACCCGAACTATTGAACCATGCTTATAACTACATGAAATATTGAAATGCAGCCAATTTCACCAAAATCGTAAACGGTGTTAATTTTCCGTCAATAATTAATGATGTGGCTGAAACGTGGCATACCGGTTTACTAAGTTATTTGGTCGATTTTTTATTTATTTCAGGTGATCAAAACGACGTCGTTTTGATATTTCTATTAAAAATGCATTCAATAAGACTTGAACACATGACCTTCCAAGTAAAAAATGTGTTCAAGTCTTATTGAAAGCATTTTTAAAAAATAAATATCAAAACGCGGTAGTTTAGGTCACGGAAGAAAGAAAAGGACGAACATTTTACTTAAGACAGCGGGTGGCAACGGTTCAGGCCGCTTTTTTTATTTAATGCGGAAAATTCACCCCAGTTGCGCAATTGTGCGACAATCACGAGAATTTACACTACTGCGAAGTGATTATAAGTATAGATAAGAAGGGGCGGGTGTATAATGCTGCGGAAGACAATACATGAGGTGGGAGAGCAGAGTCATGACAAGAAAGTAAACAGATACAACGAGTAGACATGCCTTCACGCGAAGCTGTGGCGAGAGACGGATGCTACTGCAGCTGCGACAACGAGATAGACAAGACGAGTGGGAACATAATAACCACTAAAATAATAGGCAGCAGCACGATAGCTTTGTATGAGGTAGTGGACGGCGACATGAGTGCCGCTCATGTCAGAGTAGGGAAACAAGAGGTAAAGGATGTTACAGAAAAATTTCGAAAATGCTCGTCCAGCATTACGAAGACATACCACAGACTTAGTCTCAGGATCTGACTACGTACAAGCAACCCGTGTCGGGCTG
>NW_006256877.1:8147825-8223032 GCF_000478725.1 Eutrema salsugineum
AAATAATTTAGTAAACCGGCATGCCACGTGTCAGCCATGTCATTAATTATTGACAGAAAATTAACACCGTTTACGGTTTTGGTGAAATTGGCCGCATTTCAATATTTCATGTAGTTATAAGCATGGTTCAATAGTTCGTGTATGGATTTTCAGAAGGCATAAAGTTCGTGGAGGAATAGGCCGTTTTCCCCAAAGACATTTGCCGAAAAATTGGGGATAAAAACCTTAAGGACATCGATGGTCAAGGTTATCTTTGGAGATTCATCTCAAAAAGATACTGAATGGGCGTTTCATGATCTATAAGTTCTAGTAGGGGACAAGATTGTTCCAGCAGATTTCCAAGTCCTGGAAATGGATCAAGACAAGGAGAGACCACTCATATTCGGGAGACCATTTCTAACTACTAAAGGAGCAGTAATCGATCACGCGAACCGGCATGCTGTCTTCCTCAATGTAGATCTCAGAAGGTTTTACCCGACTATACTAGATGATTTTCCAAGCAAAGCAAACCGGCCAAAAGAGAAAGAAAAGGAGAAGCCGAGAGCTTTTGCAAAGATCAAGATCATCATTCCACCAGATGCAACAGAGACTAGTGAAGACCAAATTCAGGATCTGATCAAAAACACAAAAAGGGTATCAAACAACGTTAAAGTCCGAAAGAATAGTAAAGGAAAGAAGACGGCTCTTCAAGGAGAAGAAATTAAACCTCCAGCGACCAGAAATGATAAAGGCACATCAAGTGGAGTGCCATTCAAATCAGCCTGATCTTTCATGCCTACGTCGAGCTAAACGACTTAAAACAAAAGCGCTTAATGGGAGGCAACCCATTTAGGTATTCTTTCTTTTGATTTTCTTTTCCTTTTTACAAATTATGTTTCCTTTTTCATTTTAGGTTTCAGGTGTTTTTATAAAATAAAAATACAAAAAATAAAAAAAAATAGAAAAACCGAGAAAGAAAGAGAGGTTTTTAGCTGCTCGGCCTGGCAGAAACCTGAAAGTTGGACGGAGGCCGCAGGAAAAAGGGTCGCGGTCGCGACCAACCAACCCGCGGCCAACGCATCATCGACCGTGGCACTGTGAATGTGACTGCGGCTGAGCTTATGATCACCGCGGTCGCGCATCTCCTGACCGCGGCCGTTGGTTGTTGAGACGGGAACTCGGACTTCCGCCGCTTTTCAAAAGTCCCTAGTGATTCCCGGTGATTCTCGGAACATTTCCGGAAAAGCCCGTTAAGATTTTCCGTAAGTTTTAGTTTCTCTGTTGCATACAAGACAAGAAAGGTAAGTTCCCGTAAGCTTTTGAATTCCCGAAAATTTCCCGTTTCTGCTACAAAAACGCTTTTTAAATAAAGGAAACACACTTTTTGGATCAAAACTCCTTTTTCTTTTCTCTTCCAAAAGAGTTGGAGATTTAGGAGATAGAACATCTTTTTCAATTCTTAAGCTTTTTAAGAAATCCTTGGCCAAAACCTCACTCTTTTTCAAAGCTGATTTCAAATCTATCATCAAATCTCTCTTTCCAGGAAGGTATGAAGCTCAAACTCGCTATTTTTAATTGATTTTGGAATTTAGGGTTTTCTTAAAAAACCCAAATCTTGGTTTATTAATGGTGGAAATAGCTTAATAACAATAGATTATCCTTCTAGGTTATCTGAAAATCGATTTTAACACCTAGCTTAAGAGGAATTCAGATTTTTGAAATTTGGATTCTATATGCTTTATAAAAATCGAATTTGGAATAGCAAAATTGATGAATTTGATTTAGCCTTGTGTGATTAGTGATTTGTATTAGGTAACCTATATATTGACATGGAAATTGCTCACTTAAACCAATTGTTAGAAGATTTCTATGTTAAGAACATCAAAAATCCGAATCTGGTCATGAGCTACTTGATTTCTTCGATTCAATGTCAAGTATGCTTGCTTTTGGTTTTAACTAATCTCTTGATACTATGATTAGTATGACTGATTGCTAATGTGTTAAAATCAGCATCCATATTCACTCTTTTTCCAAGAATCATCTCGTCTTGTAGGAAAAATGGAACAAACCAGATCCCAAGAAGCCGTCGCACTGGTGACAGCTCTGAGGAAATTCCCGATGATAGTACTCTTGGAGAGTACATGCTGAACCAAGCCAGACCGAGAAGAGTAACTACGTGATGAGGCTGCTCCAGCACTCAAGAGAAACACGAGAAATTCCCGAGCCACCACAGATTTGATATATTGGGAAAGAGACTAACCCGAGAGTGGACTATGCAAGAAGTTTCAAGAAGCTGAACATGAAACCAACGCCCTGCATTGATTATCATACACTCGAGATGCTTGGGATTAGAGAAGATGTAATATGGTACATCGATGCACTTAAGCTGAGACCCTACATGGAGCTGAACCTTCCAACTTATCCCGAGCTAGTCCGCGAGTTCTTAGCAACTGTCACCCTCCACCACACGAAGAGCAGGAATCCCAGAGCATCTGACGGCATCTTGTCGTTCTCTATCCGCGGACAGACCTACTCACTCACCATTTCTGCACTTTGTGAAGCTCTTAAGCTTCCATACACTGATGGCATTTACCTCGAAGAAGAACCTGATTTTGACTTATGGAGAGAGATGGGTCATGGCGTTTATGATAGCGGGAGATCCAAGTTAGCCCTTTTTATTCATCCTGCAGTGAGAGTTGTGCACAAACTCTTAGCACACACGATTTTCTCTAGAGCCAACATGGGATGTGTTTTGAAGACCGAGCTCATTACACTTCAGATGCCATTTATGGACGACCCACGACTTGCCTGCTTTGCCTGTATCATAGCACAGAACATGGTGAAGGTGAAGCATGATTTACACGGTTGCGAGGATGCTACTCCAGCTTATGGGAGCGCTATTACAGCGATACTACAGGCTGTAGGATTCGATTTCTCATCTGATGACCCACTTTCCGACGTCTGGTATGACCTACTCTATCTCTCTCGCGATCACACTATCTCTCGTGCCGCTTTCGATCCAGACATGTTCGGTTACATGTATTGCACTGGCACCGAGGAGCACCGAGTCTGCTTACCTTCAGCATCAGTCTCGAGATTGTGTAACAGAGGACGTCCAAGATAGACTCCAGAACCCGATGAGTTTCTACCATCTGTGCCTCGTCTACCATTCACCATCGGGCAATACATAGTAGCCAAGGCAAAGCGCGATGCAGCTGCAGCACGAGCTCACTTTCAGCCATCTTTTTCGACTGGCCACACTTCATCATCGACATCGTCACACACACATTCTGATCTGGAGCGCAGAGTTGAAGGACAAGGACGACGCTTTGAGCGCGTTGTCACCTTCCTACAGGAGCAGCATCAGTTCGAAGCAGACACATCGGAGGATGAGTGATTGATCAGCACTTCATTGTCATTTGACAGCCATCACGGTTCTATCATCATTTTCTTTTCTTTTATCTTATTTTATTTTTGCTTTTATTCACCATCTTCTCACCAACTTTTCACACTGGGGACAGTGTGAATTAAGTCTGGGGAATGATGTCTATCTGTACTAATCATTTTCTTGCTTTTGCTTTCAAAATTTCAAGTACTTTTTAAATTTTAATATGTAACCTATTCGACCTTAAGTATTTTTCAGGAATGTTTGACACAAAACTATGATGATTTAGACCTGCACGCTTCTACACTACACATGATAGCTCATTTGTGGTTAGCACTAGACTAGGCGGTAGCCAGAGTACTTGCACTACGAACTCCCACCAGAGGACTTCTATTCATGGAGATTCTTTCTGACAGGATATACTAGCTCATTTTATTTGACCTTAATATTGATATCTAATTTTCTCATCATTGATTTTAGGGAGGCATCGAGATACACATCTAGGATGTCTTTTACCCTCATGTTTACCACTCTTTGTCGTCCTAGATGGCCAGTTCATCTTTATCTGGTACCATACTGATGAGCGGTTTGTAAACGCAGGGTTTGTTGTTTTCGTTTTACTAAGCTTCAGGTTTTAAATTTATAACCCCTAAATGTCTGCAAGTGCACAGATGTGCGCTGTAGTACTTACGGTATCAATCCACATAGACTTAGTTGTTTCAGTACGAATTCACTGCAACGCTTAAATCAGATTAGAACTAAACGGTTTGGGTTTTGGTTTTGGGATTTGGTTGTCACTAAATCTAAACTAGAAAGCAAAGAAAACAAAAGCAATTGAAGGCAATTAAAACAAGTTAAAGCGATTAAACCAAGGCTAATGAAAGCAGGTAATAAGCGAATAAAAGCAGAATGGAAATCTAAGGTTGTAAGCAATTAAAGACAAACGTTGGGCATCAAGGGGTTTTGCAGGGGTTCATGGTCTATGCTATGTCGATTTTAAACAAGTGATAAAGGTAATCAACTACGTATGTTCTAGAACTCGAGGCACGGAAGTATGAATAGCCTACTTTCGCAGCACTAAACAACTATCTCTCGCAACGCTGATCAGTAGGTTTCTACTCTGATCCTGGAAAGGAGAAGATGCAATAGCAGAACAAGACTCATCAACATTCACAACTCAACTACAGGTAGGTTTCCACTCCTGTAGAAGAATTGCTCGTTTCACCCTAGTTCAGACAATCAATGAAAGCTTTCGCAACATATCATATCAGATCGGTTTCTAAGTAGCCAGCAGAGAATCACGCAGTAAGATTAAAGGCAAACGAAGAACATCTAGAAGATTATAAATCCTAAATCTATCGATTCATAAACAAAGACACATGAAATTCCCTTTGAAAAATCCCTTTAAACCCAACTGGGTAACTACTCAAACATATTGTAACAAAGCATCATAAAGTATTGAAAGTGCATGAAATTAAAGAAAAGAAGGAAGAAGAACGAAGAACGGAGAAGCAGATGGAGGCGCGATGTCTTCCTCCAGCGGCGGCTCCTCCTCCTTCAAGCGGCGGCCTCTAGGGTTTTTTGAAGCACCCACACGAATTCTCTCTCTATTTTTATCTTATGTCTTCTCCACTTCGATTCCCCTTTCTTTAGAATGACCTAAATGTGGTATTTGTAGCTTCTGGGGTGGTTCTGGACAATTAGGGCTTCAAAAATAACGAAAGGAATTGATCTGGGCTTTAATTAAGTCGTCAGGAAAGTGAACGACCAAAGTCCGCGGTCGCGGTGGCTCTACCCGCGGGAAAATAGGTGTTGGCTGTGGTCCCGGCACTTGCTCTCTTCTGGAACTGCATTTTCTGTCATTCTTGCATCGGGAGTATCTGAAGATCTAACCGTTGGATTGTCTCCAAACCAAGTGCATTAGAAAGCTGGTTGGATCCTCTATGTTGTCTCAAATTTTGGGGGTGATCAGACGGTGAGAAGGTCTTCATCGCTTGTCATACTTCTGACGGTCGGCATTTATCCAAAATTGCTCATTTGTTCCAAATTGCATATCTTTTGCCCAAGTTTCCTGTAAAGTATTTTGAAACTCTAAAACATTGAAAACACTTTAAAAACATTGAAAACAGAGTTAAAACACCTGCATAAGATACAATTATGATCCATAAAAGTGGTCAAAATACGGTGTTATCAACTCCCCCAGACTTACCTTTTTGTTTGTCCTCAAACAAACTTAAGTCAGGAAAGAAATTTTTGAAAAATCGCAGGAACTAAACAATATCTCAGTGACCGTCCTTCTAAACCATAACTTATCGTGAAACATCTATTTGGATCTAGTCTAGAAAATTCTCACCAAAATACAAGCAAACTAGTCCGTTAATCCGTCATGCGAAAATCTACACACTTAGATCTAACTTCCAGTCAACTAGCTCTCTACATTCATTAATTATAGTAGTGAATTCTAATCAAAGACATTATTCAGGGTAGACGGCGTTTGGCATTAAGGCTATTTAAGTGTTGGAGCTTAGGTGTTTAGGGTTACCTGAAGAATATGGAGGATGCAAGATATTATGCAAAACCGCAAGAGATAGAAGGACCTATTGATGACCGCAGATTTTCAGTCACTTCTCCTTTGCCAAATGTTGTTGCATAATCTTCCTCCTTTGTTGTAAACAGCTGTTCCCCCAGACTTAGATCTTTTCCGGGAATCATAAAGATAATCTCCAAAACTCCATAAAATCGAATCAAGTTTGCCTCAAGTATAAAATTCAATCCTCCTAGACTCTCTAAGGTTTTAAATTTCCTCTCCCTTCATATTTTTCTTTTCTTTTTTCATTTTTTTTTAATAGAGGAAACAACCTTTTATAGAGAGAGAGTCTAAGGGACGAAATTGTACCAAGATTTTGAAGTTTTTCCAAAGGCAAACTGAATTTTCTCCTTTTGTTGAATCATTCCAATGAAATTGTAGGTCTCCGTCTTCAGTGACTGAAAACCGCGTTTATCCTCTATCTCTCCGACGTTTTTGCACATATCTGCATATAGGACAATGAAAAACAAGGGGCATGTGGTTTGAAAGAGGTTAGGTTCGGTGGGGAACTAGCTAAAGATGAACTAGCCATTCAGGATCAACAAAGAGTGGTAAAAAGGTAAAAGAGTCATGAATGTGTCAGAATAATGCGGATTAAGAAGAAGATTAGCGAGTATTAAGAAAGTGAAATGAGATAAAGAGGAAGGAGAATGATGTCTCCTAAAACTTCATTTTACTGAGGTTGATACAACAATACATATATAGGCAGACACAAAGAACTAAAACCCTAGAAGATATTTCTCTAGAAACTAAATGACAAACAAGGAAGTCCCGAGACTGAGAGTGACAGCTCCGAGAATAGTCACATGTTTCCTTAAACGAGTCTAACCACTTTTCTTTGTCTTCTCTTGCCTTCTAACGGTCATATTTCCCACGAGACATCTTCTTGGACCTAAGTTCCTCTTACTGGATCTGACTTAAGCATTGGCCTCATTATTTCATACTTAGCCAAATGTTAGCCTCGATATATAGACAAGCTATACCGAGTCTTCTCATATTGTCTAAGTCTTTATTCATTGTCTCAATACTCCCCCTCAAGCTTAGACATATAGATTGTATGGCTAAGCTTGGAGATCCACAAACAGAACCTCATTAAAACCTTGTCATAGAAAAACCTCATGGGATAAAAACTATGCCAAGGAAAAAGAGTATAATGTTCATGGATCAGAGAGCTTGAGATCAGGCTTGAGAGATGTTCACGAGTCCTAGTTTGCTGAAGATACGATCACAAACTTTAAGACTCGCAGCTTTGGTGAAGATATCGGCTAACTGGTCTTCACTTCTAGTGTAGCATGGAAGTATAACTCCATCTTCGATCTTTTGCCTGACTTTGTGGCAATCTATCTCGATGTGCTTTGTTCTCTCATGAAACACCGAGTTGTTGGCTATGTGTATAGCTGCTTGATTGTCGCAATGAAAGGTCATAGGCTTTGAGGATTCGATGTTGAGATCTTTGAGCAGTGCTTTGAGCCAAGTAAGTTCGTTTGCTAGCTTCTTCATGGCTCGATATTCTGATTCAGCACTTGAGTCAGACACCACTTTCTGCTTCTTTGTCTTCCAGGTCACCAAGTTGCCTCCTATGAATGTACAATATCCAGTTGTGGATTTTCTATCATTCCTGTCTCCAGCCCAATCAGCATCGCAGTAACCAACTATCTCTGTGTTGTTATTCTTGCCCATCCAAATGCCTTGGTCAGAGGATCCCTTGAGATATCGCAAGATACGCTCCACCAAGCTCCAATGGTACACTGTAGGTTTTTGCATGTGCTGGCTCACCTGATTCACAGCAAAACAAAGATCAGGCCTGGTAAGTGTTAGATAAATCAGCTTACCTACAAGACGCCGGTAGAGTGGAATGTCTTTGAATGGCTCATCAGATTGCTCCCCCTTTCGATTGACCTTGTAACCATCTTCAAGAGGAGTTTTGGCGGGTTTAGCATCAAGAAAACCTGTTTCACTCAAAAGATCAAGGATATATTTTCTTTGGGACATGAAGAGGCCATCTTCAAACCGGCACACTTCTATCCCAAGAAAGTATTTGAGCACCCCAAGATCTTTGATATCAAATACAGATTTGAGAAATGCTTTAGTAGACGCGATACCTTCCTTGTTGTCTCCGGAGATGATCAAGTCATCAACGTATATGAGAACAACAACTATACCTTGAGAACTTTGGAGAGTAAATAGAGTGTGATCAGATTCAGATTTCTTGAAGCCATGGTCTCTGAGAGTGAAGCTGAGTTTGTGATACCAAGCGCGTGGGGATTGTTTAAGACCGTATATGGCCTTTCTCAGCCGGAGAACTTTGCCTGGAGCAATGGAATCGTCAAGGCCCGGAGGAGGCTGCATATAGACTTCCTCATCAAGCTCCCCCTGAAGGAATGCGTTCTTGACGTCCATCTGCCACAGCTCCCAAGACAAGTTAGTAGCTAACGAGAGAATAACCCTTACAGTTTTGAGGTTGGCCACCGGAGCAAATGTATCAGTGTAATCATCTCCATAGGTTTGAGTGAATCCCCGAGCTACTAATCTTGCCTTATGTCTCTCAATTTCTCCATTGCTCTTGTATTTGATGGTGAAAACCCACTTAGAGCTAACAGCTTTCTTGCCTGCAGGTAAATCAGCTTCATCCCAAGTATGGTTCCTGATCATTGCGTCTTTCTCATCTCCAATGGCAGTGATCCATTCTACCTTGTCTTTAGCTTCATCATAGCTTTGTGGAATGAAGTTGATATCAACTTTGCCAAGAAAAGCTTGGTGCTCCATTGGTAAGAGGGCAATCGAACAAGTGACTTGAGAAGGATGAGCCACGGCCTTGTAGTTGTAGTAGACCCGAGTATTGAGTAATCTGGCGCTGCGTCTAAGTTGTTGCGGTTCTGTGGCTACAGGTTCTTGCACCATTTTGTCATCATCATTTGATAATAGCTCGGTTTCTCCAATGTTCTCATGTTCTTGCGGTTGAACTGGGGCCACCTCAGGTTCCTGGTCTTGCTGTTGTTCCAGTATAAACGTGTCGGACATAGGAGACTCCGGCTCGCTTGGACCTGCTGTGGGCTGCTCCAAACCGCTTCTGGCCGGTCCATCATTACCAAGATGATCTAATAGAAATCTCAAGCTTGTGGCACGGTCACTAGGAGATCTAGACAGGTCTTTGAGCTCTTCCCAATCTTTGGTGTTGTAATATCCTTGGTGCTCAAGAAACTTGACGTCTCGAGATACACTGGTGCGGTTGGTGCAGGGATCATAGCACTTGTACCCTTTCTGTGTTGTCGAATAGCCCAAGAAGATGCACTTTGTGCTCTTAGCCTCTAGCTTATTCCTCTGATCACCTGGTACTAAGACAAAGCAAATACACCCAAAAACCCTCAGATGATCAAGCGATGGTTTATTGTGATTTAGTACCTCAAATGGTGATAAGTCCTTTAAGACTTTGGTTGGAATTCGGTTGATAAGATAACATGCGGCAAGTACAGCATCCCCCCAAAATCTTTTGGGCACATTGGTGTGGAACATCATCGATCTAGCCACCTCCATCAAATGTCTATTCTTTCTTTCGGCTACTCCATTTTGTTGTGGTGTGTAAGGGCAACTTGTTTGATGCAAAATGCCATGTTTTGATAGATATTCTTTGAATCGATGGCTTGTGTATTCTCCTCCATTATCTGACCTTAAAATTTTGATCTTAGCATTGTAATGGTTAGTGACATAATTTTTAAAATTCAAGAATGCTTCAAACACTCGATCCTTGGATGGCAAGAGAGTAACCCAAGTATATTTAGATTTTTCATCAATGAAAGTCACAAAATACTTGTTGTTATCCCTAGACATACAAGGAGAGGTCCAAACATCAGAATGCACTAAATCAAAACAATTCTCATAAATAGCGGATGACTTGGGAAAAACAGTTTTGCAATGTTTGCCAAGAATACATGCTTCACAACTAGAGTGATCAAACGAAACATGTGGCAACAATAATCCAAGTGCACGAGAGTGGGGATGACCTAATCTAGCATGCCACATTGCATCAACATTAACCGAAAGACAAGAACTACATAAAATAGATTCAGAAGTGCTTGGAGATAGATCCTCGAGAATATAGAGTTCATTTTTGGTTCCACCTTTGCCAAGAACTTTGCCATTCTCAATAGCCTGAAAATACACATCATTAGGACCAAATATCGCTTTACAGTTTAAATCAGTAGTTGCTCTCTTAACCGATAATAGATTAGATGTGAATTTAGGCATGAAGAAGGCTTTGGAGTTCTTATTAAACAAGTTCAAATTACCTATTCCCTCAACTGGAATTCTATCACCATTAGCAATTATAACATTTCCTAGAGCCGGTTCTATATTGTTTAGTAAATTAGGGTTACTAATCATATGGTGAGAAGCACCTGAATCAACAATAAGAGCGTTACTAGGTTTATGAGTAAAGAATGTGATACCGGATTCTTTGAGAGAGGCAATGGCTTTGATTACGGCTTCTAGATCAGCTTTCCTCACAAAGTCATCAGTGGCCGCCATAGCAGCTTCACTTGCTTGAGAAGATGAACCAGCTTGACTTTGTGTACCCGAGTAGGCTGATGCAGCATTGGCTCGATGTTCCTTGAACTTGTTTGGTTTGAGATGGGGATGGAGGATCCAGCACTTGTCTTTGGTGTGGCCTTTCTTGTGACAGTGGTCGCAAGTTGCAGATCTCTTCTCATCAGGCTTGTAAGCGCCTTTATTGGCCGTCAAGAGTTCACCTTTACCACCAAAGAGCCCGAGTGACCCCTGTTCCTTTTGAATCCGAGCACACACTTCATCAAGGCTTGGAAGCTTGTCTTCCCTCAGTATATGCTTGATGAGATCATTGAAGACAGGGTTCAGTGTGAGCAAGAGACCGAACACCTTATCTTGTTCTCTCCTTGCATTGAGAACCGTGGGGTCCAAGGTAGCTGGGCGAAGCATCTCTAGTTCAGCCCACAAGGATCTGAACTTCCCAAAGTGATTTTTGAACTCCATGTCCTCTTGGCTGAGATCATTGATAGCCTTCTTGACTTCAAAAACTCGGCTCAAGTTGGTTTCATTGCCGTACACATTCTTGAGGGTTTCCCAAAGCGATTTAGAGGTTTCGCAATAAGAATAAGCTTCAAGAATGGCCGGATCCAGAGAGTTTTGAATGAGGCCCAGCACAGTTTGGTCTTCTTGAAACCATTTAACTTCTGCAGCTTTGACCTCTTCGCTTTCCACTTCATCTTTTGCGGCTTCATTTGGTGTCTTGTCTTCTAAGACGTGATGCCAAAGTCCTCGACCACACAAGGCTGTCTTGGTGGTACGAGACCAAAGGAGATAGTTTGTCCCCTTAAGGGTGACCGGAATCACCACAATTTTCGGCGTTTCCATAAGAAAGATGAGACCGGACTGCTGAATAAAGCTAATGCCCGGAGAAAAAAACGTTCCCAGAAGTATGAAGAACAGACGAGATGGATCGAGAAGATAAGAATGAAGGAGAGTGAGAGAGATTATGAAGATTAATGAGAATAGAAGAGAATAAGAATTTAGACGAATCTTTGCTCTGATACCATGTCAGAATAATGCGGATTAAGAAGAAGATTAGCGAGTATTAAGAAAGTGAAATGAGATAAAGAGGAAGGAGAATGATGTCTCCTAAAACTTCATTTTACTGAGGTTGATACAACAATACATATATAGGCAGACACAAAGAACTAAAACCCTAGAAGATATTTCTCTAGAAACTAAATGACAAACAAGGAAGTCCCGAGACTGAGAGTGACAGCTCCGAGAATAGTCACATGTTTCCTTAAACGAGTCTAACCACTTTTCTTTGTCTTCTCTTGCCTTCTAACGGTCATATTTCCCACGAGACATCTTCTTGGACCTAAGTTCCTCTTACTGGATCTGACTTAAGCATTGGCCTCATTATTTCATACTTAGCCAAATGTTAGCCTCGATATATAGACAAGCTATACCGAGTCTTCTCATATTGTCTAAGTCTTTATTCATTGTCTCAATAGAATGTATGATTCGTTTCCCTGATCTAATGCTTTAATGAGAAAATTAAGTCAAAATTAAGTCCAGATAAAATGAGCTAGTATATCCTGTCAGAAAGAATCTCCATGAATAGAAGTTCTCTGGTGGGATTTCGTAATGCAAGTACTTAGCTACCGCCTAGTTTAGGCCTAAATCACAAAAAGAGCAAAAAACAAGGAAATAGCGTAGAAGCACACTGGTCTAATTCATCATAGTAATGTTTACTGTGTTCCTGGTTTGAAAACTTTTTTGGAAAACATTTTGAAAACGATTTTTGAAAATTTTTTTATGAAAAATATTTTGAAAAACTTTTTTGTGTCCAAAACAAACTTAAAACAAATCAAATTTCATTAGTAACGGATGAACATCCTCCCCCAGACTTATTTCACACTGTCCTCAGTGTGATAAATCTTGGAAAGAATGGTAAAGAAAATAGAAATGTTGAAATGTTTAAGTGAACTTATCGTTCTGGAGAGTGCTGCTCGTCTTTTGAATTTATTCTTCCTTATTGAAAATCTGAAATTAAATGAAACAGAAACAAAGCAATGGAAATAGAAAATAAAGGTCAAAGGGAAATAGATAAAATACCAAGTGGGTTGCCTCCCACTAAGCGCTTGTTTCAAGTCATTAGCTTGACATTGTTGCTCGATTAGACTTAACCGGGGTCGTGACTCTCCTTGATCTCATCATTGGCCGATGATGGATCAATCAAAAACATCACTTCTCTCTCGTCTCCGGTTTCTTCAGCCAGATATGGCTTTACACGCTGTCCATTCACTGTAAATGAGTTTCCGGTTTTGTCCCACAGGACAATGGCTCCGTATGGCTTGACTTCCTTTATCGTGAAGGGTCCTGACCATCCTGAACGTAATTTTCCTGGAAAAAGCTTAAGACGAGAATTGAAAAGAAGTACCTTATCGTTAGGAGCAAAAGTTCTATGAATAATCTTCTTATCATGATATGCTTTAGTCTTCTCATTGTAGATCTTCGAGTTTTCGTAGGCATTGTGTCGGATTTCTGCTAACTCATGAAGTTGAAGTAGTCTTCTTTCTCCAGCTGTTTTCATGTTCATGTTCATCTCCTTGATAAGCCATTGCGCCTTATACTCGAGTTCTACTGGAAGGTGACATGCTTTTCCATAAACTAGATTGAATGGTGTTGTTCCTAATGGTGTCTTGAATGCTGTTCGATACGCCCATAATGCATCGTCAAGCTTTGTAGACCAATCCTTGCGATGTACTGCAGTTGTTTTCTGCAAAATCGACTTGATTTCTCTATTTGAGATCTCCACTTGACCGCTGGTTTGGGGATGGTATGGGGAAGCAACTTTATGTGTAACTCCATTCTTTCTAAGAAGATTCTTGAAAACTCTGTTGATGAAATGCGATCCTCCGTCGCTTATCACAATTCTAGGAACTCCAAAACGCAGGAATATAACAGATTTAAACAGCTTCATGACAACTTTTGCATCATTGGTGGGACTAGCGACTGCTTCTACCCACTTAGAGACGTAGTTTACTGCTACTAAGACGTAGTCTACTGCTACTAAGACATCGAAAATTTCGACTTCGAGAATAAAATTTTGAGGCATCTCATTCCTTTTACTTATGTTGCCCATCCTTTGGCATTTATCGCATCGCGATATATAAGCTTGAGTATCTTTGAACAAAGTAGGCCACCAGAAACCTGCTTGTAAGATCTTTGAAGCGGTTTTAAAAGTTGCAAAGTGTCCTGCGTAAGACGAGTTATGGCATCCGAATAAAATTCCTTCCATCTCTTCTTCAGCCACGCATCTTCGGAATAACCCATCAGCACATCTCTTGTAGAGATAGGGTTCATCCCAAAAATAATGTCTTACGTCTTTCAGAAACTTTTTCTTCCTATACCCAAAAAATTGCGGGGGATCTACATCAGCTGCTAAGTAATTTGCTATGTGCCTAAACCATGGGGTGTTGAAAGCATCTGCTCGTCGCATTAGAGGACGTGGTGGAGCGGTATTGGAATTGGTGGGGGTAGTATCTATTGCATAGATGTTTTCTTCAGGCAAACTGTCATTTAGAGGCAATCTTTCTTCAACTTGAATTCGTGAAAGATGGTCTGCAACCCCATTATCTGCTCCTTTCCGATCTCGAATTTCGATATCGAATTCTTGCAGTAGGAGGATCCATCTTATCAACCGAGGTTTAGCGTCTTTCTTAGACATTAAGTACTTGATTGCAGCATGATCAGTATGGACTATAACCTTAGATCCTACGAGATAAGAATGGAATTTCTCAAATGCAAATACGACAGCTAGAAGTTCTTTCTCTGTTGTAGCATAATTTCATTGAGATTCGTCTAGAGTTCTGCTAGCGTAGTAGATTACGTGCAGTTTCTTATCTTTTCGTTGGCCAAGCACTGCTCCGACAGCATAGTCACTTGCATCGCACATGATTTCGAATGGGAGTTCCCAATCAGGTGCTTGCACGACTGGAGCGGAGACAAGGGCTTGTTTGATCTTATGAAACGCGGCTAAGCACTCATCATCGAACTCGAAGTTCGTTTCCTTGCAAAGCAAACGCGTAAGAGGTCTAGCTATTTGAGAAAAATCTTTTATGAATCACCTATAGAATCATGCGTGTCCTAAGAAATTGTGAATGCCTTTTACGTTTGTGGGTGGTTGTAGGCTGGTCATGACTTCAATTTTAGCTTTGTCAACTTCAATACCTTTTTTCGGAAATCCTGTGCCCAAGCACGATTCCGTCTTGTACCATGAAGTGACATTTTTCCCAATTTAATACTAAGTGCTTATCTTCACATCTTTGCAGAACTTTACCAAGATTGCCTAAGCATTTTTCAAAAGAAGATCCATAGACGGAGAAATCATCCATGAATACTTCCATGAAATCTTCAATAAAGTCTGTGAAGATCGACATCATGCACCGCTGGAAGGTAGCAGGTGCATTGCACAATCCAAAAGGCATACGTCTGTAAGCGAACGTGCCATATGGACAAGTGAATGTCGTTTTTTCTTGATCCTCCGGGCGAATAGGAATTTGGAAAAATCCGGAGTATCCATCAAGGAAGCAATAGTAGGGGTGATTAGCTAATCTTTATAGCATTTGATCTATGAAGGGAAGTGGAAAATGATCTTACCTAGTTGCTGCATTCAGTTTCCGGTAATCGATGCACATACGATGTCCTGTTACTGTTCTTGTAGCGATCATTTCATCCTTATCATTTTTAATGACAGTGACTCCTCCTTTCTTCGGAACAACATGAACTGGGCTAACCCAAGTGCTATCTGAGATAGGAAAGATTATTCCAGCTTCTAAAAGCTTCATAATCTCCTTCTTGACAACATCCATGAGATTAGGGTTCAGTCTCCTTTGACTTTCGATTGAGTTTTTAGCATTATCCTCTAGATTAATCTTGTGCATACAAAGATCTGGAGAGATTCCAGGTATGTCATCAAGTGAATATCCTAAGGCTTTTCTATGTTTTCTCAGCTCAGTCAACAGCATTGTGGTTTCTTCTTCTGTCAAACCAGAGTTTATTTTGACAGGATAAGTAGAATTTGGTCCAACGAAGGCGTACTTAAGTCCGATGGGAAGAGGTTTAAGCTCGACTTTAGGGGCTTTAAGCTCACTCCAAGGATTGTTAATTGCTGCAGCAGTGTCTTTAGGAGGTGTAGGAATGTTTGTTTGGTCCTTAAGATCTAGATAGTGAAGAGGTTTCCTATAAGTTTCGGACTTATCAAGCATACGTGCGCATTCACTCGAAATTCCTTCAAGGAAATTGCGTTCATCTTTTGCGGGTGAAAGCGTGACACTTAAAGGGTCATCTAGAAGCAGATCTTCATAGACTTCCTCAATAATTCCGTCTAACTCATCAACCCAACAAATTTTGCCATCCAAAGTTGGTTTATCGAAACTTTTGTTCATGTCAAACTGCATAACTGAACCGGCTAGATGAAGGTCGATTTTTCCTTCAGGAACATTGATTATGGCTCCGGATGTAGATAAGAATGGTCTTCCAAGAATAAGGGGATCCTTAGGTTCTTTTTCTAGTTCTAGAACTACGAAATCGGTTGGTATTGAACATTTTTCGATTTCTACAGGAACATCTACTAGGATACCTACTGGTTGTCTAACGGAACGATCAGCTAATACTAAAGAAATTTTAGTGGGCTTGAAAGTGTGGTGTCCTAAACGTTTTGCTACTGAAAGAGGCATCATGTTTATGCTAGATCCTAAATCACAGAGAGCACGCTCAAAAGCTACATCATTGATGGTGCATGAAAGTACAAAGCTTCCACGATCGTTTTTCTTTTCAGGGATTTGGCTTTGCAGGATAGAACTACATTCATGGGTTATCATCATAACGCCTTCTTCAAGAGTTAAATAATTTGTTAGAATACCCTTCATGTATTTTCTTAAAGCAGGAATCATAACACAAGCTTCTACGAAAGGTAATCTCACATTTAATTGATCGATTAGCTCTTTCAGCTTAGCTTTTTCTTTTTCTTTTTTAGGGGCTCTTAAGGCTCTAGGATATGGAGGTTTAGGTTTGTAGACACGAGTTGGTGGAGGAGGAATTGGGTCTTCTCCAAGGATTTCCCGGGATGAATCTTCTCTTACTTCTTCTCCATCCTTCTCTCCTACCATTTCTTTTTCAACATCTTCATTCGTGATTCTTTCTTTTTCTTTTTCCTTTTCCTTACCCTTTTCCTCATCTTTGGGATCTTTAGGAAATTCAGGCTCTTTGTAAGCTAATCCACTCCTAAGTGTGATAGCTTTCACATGATCGGAGGGATCTGCTTCACTTGAGCTTTCGAAAAAATTTTCACTTAGCTCCTCTTCAGAATTTTTTAAGTTTTTAGAATTAGTTTTGACCATCAGGCTAAGGAGGGTATCGAAATCCTTCTGCATCTCTTTTAGTTCAGATCTAAGATCACTAATCTCTTGAGACATAGATTTTGCAAGCTCTAGAATCTTTTTGTTTAGGTTTTCAGCTTCAGAAGAGGGAAAACTAGGGTATGAAACAGGATTAGATTGAATACCCAAGATTGGTTCGGGAGGTGGTGTCCAGGCAAGCTCAGAAGACGGTTTCCCGCGGTCAGGAGGCTCGCGACCGCGGTGAAACATGTCTTGGCCGCGGTCAGCAGCATCACGACCGCGGTGAAAGCTTGGTTTGCCGCGGTCCGGATGAATGGACCCGCGGTGATCAGAAACGAATGGAAATCTTGAATTTGATAGACTTCTGCAGTGTTAACCATCCCTTGATCATAAGAATCCATTGGGTTGTCCCAACCATCAAAGTTACACGTATTGTGTACCCTATTTGGTTGTTGCAATCCAAGATGACTCATTATGTGACGGAGACACTTTATAACTTCCGAAATTTCTTCTTTCTTCTCAGGAAGTGCAGAATTACCAAAGATTACTTGATTTCGGATGCTGTTTCCTAAATTTTTAATGAAAACGTGAGCATCTTCTACAGATCTAGTTGTGAAATCTCCATTACTTGCTATATCAAAAGAGTGTCGCAACTCTGGAGTTATACTGCGATAGAAAATACCTAGCAGGTATTCCTCGGCATATCCATGGTGTGGACAATCTCTTTGGTATTCCCTAAATCTTTCCCAAGTATCTAAAAGATCTTCATCTTCTTTTTGTTTAAAAGTTCTTATCTTCTTTCTTAAGAGATTTGAACGATTTCTAGTGTAAAAACGATTTAGGAAAGCAGTTCTACACGCTGCCCACGTTTTTAGTGAAGCAGGTAGCAAAGATTTTAGCCATTTGCTGGCCTTATCTCTAAGAGAGAATGGGAAAAGACTACACTTGTGGTAATCCCCATTTGCTGTAATGGTTGCACATAATTCTTCGAACGTCTCGATATGGTCTATCGGGTTTTCGAATGAATAACCAGAGAATTGATTTTGTTGAACTAAATGGATATGGGGTACCTTAATTTCGGTTTTGCCATCCTCTGGTAAGGCTGGTTGAATAGCTCTTCGATTTCCCATGAACTTTTCAAGTGAATCGAAACTTCCAATCAGTTCATCATCATCTTTGTGTTTGACCGATCCGATTAGCTCATTGTCATCATAAATCGGTTCTTCAAACTCATCATCAGTCAGGTCATCATCACTTGGATCACCATCCACACGATTTGGTGGATCACCAAGAGTTCCGGGAACATGTTCACGGTCTCTCATCGCAGAGAAACCTGAAAAATTCAAAAGAAAAAGTAAAAGTAAACAAGTGTTCTAATGGATTTAAGCTGGGATTCGCAACGAAACAAATCAAAGTCCCCGGCAACGGCGCCAAAAATTTGATGAGGGGTTTGTAAACGCGGTCTGTAGTACTTAGGGTATCGATCCACAGAGACTTAGTTGTTTCAGTACGAATTCACTGCAACGCTTAAATCAGATTAGAACTAAACGGTTTGGGTTTTGGTTTTGGGATTTGGTTGTCACTAAATCTAAACTAGAAAGCAAAGAAAACAAAAGCAATTGAAGGCAATTAAAACAAGTAAAAAGCGATTAAACCAAGGCTAATGAAAGCAGGTAATAAGCGAATAAAAGCAGAATGGAAATCTAAGGTTGTAAGCAATTAAAGACAAACGTTAGGCATCAAGGGGTTTCGCAGGGGTTCATGGTCTATGCTATGTCGATTTTAAACAAGTGATAAAGGTAATCAACTACGTATGTTCTAGAACTCGAGGCACGGAAGTATGAATAGCCTACTTTCGCAGCACTAAACAACTATCTCTCGCAACCCTGATCAGTAGGTTTCCACTCTGATCCTGGAAGGGAGAAGATGCAATAGCAGAACAAGACTCATCAACATTCACAACTCAAACCCTGATCAACTATTGCTCGTTTCACCCTAGTTCTGACAATCAATGAAAGCTTTCGCAACATATCATATCAGATCGGTTTCTAAGTGGCCAGCAGAGAATCACGCAGTAAGATTAAAGACAAACGAAGAACATCTAGAAGATTATAAATCCTAAATCTATCGATTCATAAACAAAGATACATGAAATTCCCTTTGAAAAATCCCTTTAAACCAAACTGGATAACTACTCAAACATATTGTAACAAAGCATCATAAAGTATTGAAAGTGCAGGAAATTAAAGAAAAGAAGGAAGAAGAACAAAGAACGGAGAAGCAGATGGAGGCGCGATGTCTTCCTCCAGCGGCGGCTCCTCCTCCTTCAAGCGGCGGCCTCTAGGGTTTTTTGAAGCACCCACACGAATTCTCTCTCTATTTTTATCTTATGTCTTCTCCACTTCGATTCCCCTTTCTTTAGAATGACCTAAATGGGGTATTTATAGCTTCTGGGGTGGTTCTGGACACTTAGGGCTTCAAAAATAACGAAAGGAATTGATCTGGGATTTAATTAAGTCGTCGGGAAAGTGAACGACCAAAGTCCGCGGTCGCGGTGGCTCTACCCGCGGGAAAATGGGTGTTGGCCGCGGTCCCAGCACTTGCTCTCTTCCGGAACTGCATTTTCTGTCATTCTTGCATCGGGAGTATCTGAAGATCTAACCGTTGGATTGTCTCCAAACCAAGTGCATTAGAAAGCTGGTTGGATCCTCTATGTTGTCTCAAATTTTGGGGGTGATCAGACGGTGAGAAGGTCTTCATCGCTTGTCATACTTCTGACGGTCTGCATTTATCCAAAATTGCTCATTTGTTCCAAATTGCATATCTTTTGCCCAAGTTTCCTGTAAAGTCTTTTGAAACTCTAAAACATTGAAAAAACTTTAAAAACATTGAAAACAGAGTTAACACACCTGCATACGATACAATTATGATCCATAAAAGTGGTTAAAATACGGTGTTATCACATACCCTAAAACCAAAACCCTTGTTTTCAATCCTCATGCATTCTCTCTTTAGTTTATATCAGCAGATATGTGCAAAAACGTCGGAGAGAAGAGGAGCAACGCAGTTTTCAGTCACTCACAGGGAAGACTGAATGGAATTGGGAAGGAAGAGTATCAGAAACCTTATTAAGCTTTACAAGACTGATTTTTATTGGTAATTTCCAGATCTCTATGACTCTATATCTAAAGGTGTTCCCTCTCTTAAAAAAAATTGAATGAAAGAGAGGGAAACAAAAAGCCTAATGAGTCTTAGATTGTTGAAAATTTTGGAGCAAAAAGCAACCACTATTCGTTTGAAGAGCTATGGTTTTGAAAGATTTACAAAAATCTAAGTCTGGGGGAGTTAGGAGAGAACCTGAGGAAGAAGACTGGGAATCTATGGCAAGAAGAAAGTGACTGAAAACTGTGGATACCAACAGCTTCACTCTCTCTTGCGAATTTGCATAATATCTTGCATTCTTCAGATCTTCTGGTAACCCATAAACAGTTTAAGCCTTACCCCTAGAATAACCCTTTTGACACCTAGCCTAGATTGCCTTGCTTAACCTTTTCTTTGATGAGAACCACTGAAATTTTTAATGAATGATAAGAGCTAGTTGACTAGAAGTTAGATCTTAGTGCAATAGATTTCCGAATGACAGATTAACGGACTAGTTATGCCCGTATTTCTAGTGAGAATTTTCTAGACTATTCCCGATTGATGCATAATGACTGATATTGGTCTAGAAACTTGGTCTCTGAGATTTTGTTTAGTTCCTGCGTTTTCAAACATCTCACCGAGATTTGGCGTTTGTTTTGTTTGAGGACAAACAAAAGACTAAGTCTGGGGGAGTTGATAACACCAGATTTTGACCATTTTTATGGATCACTTTAATGTCTTTCACAGGTGTTTTTACTCCATTTTCAAAGGTTTTCAAAGGATTTCTATGTTTTTGGATTTTAGAAGACTTTTCAGGTAATTTGGGATAAAGAGACATAAATTGGAACGAAAGACTATTTTGGATAAACGCAGACCGTCAAAACTCTCATGGAGAGGCGAAGACCTTCTCACTGTCTGATCACCCTCAAAATTAGACAACTTATAAAATAATCAACCAGCTTTCAAATGCACTTGGTTTGGAGACATTCCAACGGTTGGATATCAAGATATTACATTTGCCCCGGAGACACTCGAAGACGGCCAGCAAGTCACGCGTCCGCGGCCACCAGCCTATTTCCCGCGGCCACAAGCTTCACGACCGCGACCAAGCCTCTATTTCCCGCGGTCACGTTACTTCCGACCGCGGCCGGCCAACTCCGATTAAAAGCTCATATTTCTGAAGCCCAAAGTCATTCCTCTGCCTCAATTCTGGAACCTAGAGACCATTGAGTATTGAAGATTATAAATACTTGTCATTTAGGTTGTTTTTAGACACCACCTTCATACTTTTACAGAAACCCTTTTCCTTTAGCCGTTTTATGCGATTTTTAAAGAAGATTGTTCAACTCTAAGTTCTTCAATAGAGAAGCTTTTTTTCATTTCATTTAGATTGTTTTTACTATTTGTTTTTTCTTCTTTTATAAAGAAGGTCTCTGTACAAAATAGATAAAGTGAAAAATAACAAACACACTAACAAAAAGAAAAATAGTTACATGAATCACCTCAAGAAAATCTTGAAGCAAACTGTGGATCTACAAAATAGAAACTTGCAAATTTACTCAGCAATCACAAAAGAACAGAACGATGCAGAACACACAAAACAAACAAAATAATTAAAAACGCACCATGTTGCGTGATGATGACCAAAAACGAAATCGAGAGTTAACAACAATATACAAGCACATAATTATCAAAAGAAACAAAAAAAGCAATAAAGAATGATAATAGAGATTAAACCTAAATCAAAAGCACTAAACATAATTAAAAAAAAGGCATATGAACCGAAGGAGGGGACCAAGAGTAAACAAACCCTAGATCAGAAACGTAAGAAAAAAATGTGACCAATATGAGAGGATATCAAAAGTATTTATACTAAAAGTGATTTAGGGTTTAGGCGTAATCTTTTTATTTTTGATTATTACAATTTTTGATATCGTCATTCCTTTTTGATTATTCGATTTTTATATAACCAATAAACTTAGATACGACCTTATATTTTCATTAATCAAAGATTTTATTATTTGCGATGATGAAAACTTTCTTTTCAGATTACGACAAATCAAATTATGTCATATTTACGTTTTAATATACTGAATCAAAACTTCCCTTTTGGATTACGACGAATCAAATTATGTCATATCTCTATTTTTTAAATGCTTATAATTAAATAGAAGAAAGTATAATTTCCAATTTTTAATTGCAATAAATCGTTTTAAAAAACTCGGCTTGATTAAAAATGGAGAAATAAAAAAACTAATTATTATAATAGAGTGGAGGGTAATCGAACCTGTTACACTTTAAATTAATTATTGGGTCTCAACCAACATAGCTATTAGTTTTTTTTATATACAAACGAATTAATTGTTAAGTATATATTAAATTGTGGATTATAACATAGGTTTGGACCACTTTTCTATAGCTCCAGGTTCTGTTTAATTACAGAATAGTGGACTATAATATGGGCTTCGACCACTTTTTTGCAGATCCAACATATTTTTAATTACATAATATTAAAATAATAATAAAATCAACCAATCAAATTATAATGTGAGCTGGTCAATCAAAACCTCTAATTTTCATTAATCAAAACGATAAAAAATGAGGAGCTTTGAACCACAGAGCGAAAATCACTTCGCAAATACTATAATAGATAAGAAATATCTGAAACTAAGAAAAAGAAAAAAATTAATAGAAAAAGAAATAAAACTCATAAAGAAAACAATACCTCAATGGGTTGCCTTCCATTAAGCGCTTCTATTTTAAGTCATTTAGTTCGACTTGGTAAAGAAAGTCGTTCAGTCCAGTGAAGACAATGTCTTGCAACAAGTCCACTTTGCTTCTCTTTGTTTTTCCTCTGTATATCCCTTATAAGGCCATTCCCAATTGGATATTTTTGTCCTTAGGTTCGAGATAGTAGTCTCCTCCGGGATCAAAATCAGTCTTGGAGCTTCTTTGAGATATGAGTCTTCAACACTACTTGTGATAGGAAAACGTCTTAGATGCTTGTATGATGAGGTGAATAAAGTCTCTCTCACATCATAACATTGAACCATGGTGCAAGATACAATGACGAATTATTCTTTATGATCTGATGTGGTGTAGGAGGTTAAGCATGCAAGGTGAGAAAAGTTTGCTTGGAGATGTGTCCCCATGGCTTGAACTGTCGGAGGGCTGGTACAAAGAGCATTGGCCGCGGGTGGAAGTTTTGCGACCGCGGTGAAAGGTGGTTTGGCCGCGGGTGGAAGTTTTGCGACCGCGGTGAAAGGTGGTTTGGCCGCGGGTGCAAGTGTCGCGACCGCAGAAAAACATGGGTTGGCTGCGGGTACTGCACTCGCGACCATGGTGCCGGCTGTCCGAGAAGAGATTTCTAGGTCGTCTTGCTTCTTGTCTCCAATTCTTTTTTCTTGTGGAGAGTCTTGGGAAAATTTTCCTGAGGGGCATTTAAGCTTCACTCTTCAATCAAGTCTCCATCACCTCTCATATGAGCATTGGTTGAAGGTGTACATAAGGAAATCCCTTTGTTCGCCAAGCTTATCATTCCGGCGTTTTCTTTAAGTGTGGCAGGTGCACTTCTTTCTAAAACGTATCCAACACCCTTTGTAGCTCCTCCAGGGTCGAATATTGGACCATCTACGCTGCCTATGATCACACAATGTGATACAAGCACCAAGCTGTCAAGGGCTTGTAGGATCTCAGAAGCAAAGCCTGGTCGATGGCCAAGGGGTTGATTCAAGTGAATGAGCAACTCTAGACAATTGAATCGGCTGGTGGAAGTGAAGGATGTGAAATGGATCGAAGTGCACCACACAAGTTGTGAAAGACTTGTGATACAACACAGATTCTCGGCTCTAGGATGTACTGGTCTCTAAGAACTTGGTTCATTAGACGCATAAAGGTACTTGGTGCATTGGTGAGGCCGAAGGGCATCACCATCCATTCATAGAGACCTTGCTTGGTCTTGAAGGCAGTCTTCCATTCATCACCTTCTTTCATCCTCACTTGAGATCGATCTTTGAGAACAAGGTGGCTCCACTAAGCTCATCAAGCATGTCATTGAGTCTTGGAATTGGGTGTCTATACTTGATGGTGATGTTGTTGATAGCTCGGCAATCTACACACATGCGCCAGGAGCCATCTTTCTTTGGCACCAACAGGACAGGAACGGCACAAGGGCTGAGGCTCTCCCTCACATATCCTTTGTCTAACAGCTCTTTGACTTGCCTCTCCAACTCCTTGGACTCCTCAAGGCTCATTCGGTAAGCCGGTTTGTTTGGTAAAGCTGCTCCCGGTATGAAGTCTATTTGGTGTTCTATGCCTCGAATTGGTGGCAATCCTTCATGCATTTCTTTAGGGAACACATCTTTAAACCTGTCAAGTAAGTCAGTGATCTCCGGTGGTAGTTCAAGTTCACCTAAACCTGCGCTCAAAAGCTCCTTAAAGATCATTAGTAGCATTGTGTGTTTAGCAGCAAAAACTTTTCTAACATAGCTAGGCTGAACAAGAAAATTTGACTTAGAGATACTTTCTTTTTCTTTAAGCATTTGCATTTGTAGTTCATACACTTGTGATGGTGTAAGAGGTGCTAAACTAACTTTTCTTTTATTATGCATAAGAGTATACATATTAGTCCTACCATCATACTTAGTTTCTCTATCAAATTGCCATGGCTTACCTAACAATAAATGACCAGCTTGCATAGGAACTACATCGCATAAAACTTGATCTTGATATTTTCCTATGCTAAATGGAATGGTGACTTGATCGGTAATCTTAAGCTCTACCTTATCATCGAGCCATCTCAGCCTATAGGGCCGTGGATGCTTAGTTCTCTCAAGGCCTAGCTTATCAACCATGTGAGCTCTTGCAACATTAGTACAAGACCCACCATCAATAATAAGATTACATACCTTCCCCTTTATAGTGCAACGGCTGTGAAAGATGTTCTCTCTTTGTATGGTCTCGGCTGGCTCCACCATTACACTTAATACACGTCTAGTGACAAAGAGCTCTCCTGTGTCTGGATAAGCTATGTCACCATACTCATCGTCATGATCTTCTTGAACATCAGCTTCATCATGTGACTCATAATCTCCAGCCTCGGTCATGAGCATCACTCGATTGTTTGGACACTCGCGAGACATATGACCTCTTCCCCTGCATTTGAAACAAGTAATATCTCTTGCACGCTGAGGGTTATTAGTCTTACCTGCCTCTAGCCTGGTGTCTTTGCTTGTTTCAATCGCCTTGCCTTTGAAGCGTGAATCAATATCCACACTCTTGCCTTTGTCGAGTGGTTTGTTGAAGTTGGAGTTCCAAGTGGTTTGTGGCTTGCTTCTGGTGTTGGTGATCTTCTTCTTGATGTGTTGTTCTGCCTGTATAGACAAATGAAAAAGATCTTTGAAGTCTTGATATACCTGTCTCTCCACTTTGCGGCTGATTCTCTCTTGCAAACCATCAAGAAACTGTGCCATTAGAGCTTCTTCGTCGTCATGAAGCTCCAAACGATTCCTCAAGCGCTCAAACTCTTCATAGTATTCTTCTACGGTCCTGGTTCCCTGTTTAAGAGTTCGAAAACGACGCTGTAAGTCTCGGTAAAAATGAGGAGGGACATACCTTTGCCTCATTAGGTCTTTCATGTCGACCCATGTATCAATAGCTCTCAAGCGGCTTCGCTTTCGGTCTGATACTTCTCTGTCCCACCATGTAAGTGCACCGTCGGTGAGCTGAGCCACTGCTAGTGCTACTCTCTTTGGACCAGGGTGATTGTAATAGTCGAAGATGTGATCCATCCTCTTCTCCCAATCCAGATAAGCCTCCGGATCAACTTTTGCAGCAAAGTTAGGTGCGGTCAGCTTGATGTGGTTCTGGTTCTGTCTAGAGTAAGGTATATACTCTTCATCATCGGCATCTCCGTAGTCGTCTTGTGGCACACGTCGCCTTTTCCTGTGGTCTCTTTGGCGTCTAGGGTTTGGCTCTTCATCTTGAGAAGAGTTGTCTTCGGTCATGTGTGGCTCGTTGATGCGCACTCCGTTGTACCTTGGATTGGTTCCGGTGTTCTGAGTGGTGTTGAGGCCGGTTCCTAATCCTCCAATATGGCGAGTTGGTTGTAGAGTTACCCTCGGTGCTTGCTCCACACGGCTAAGTCTATCTCCAAAGTCTTGCCTCAATGCTTTGATCTCGTCTCTCATGGAGATTATTAATTGGTGAAGAGGGTCTTGTGCATTGCTGCTCTCCTCTCCCATAGTTGCTTAGGGAATTTTTTTCTCGCAAAACAAAAACATAAGAGAAAAAGTGCTTAGTCTCGATCAAGAAATAATGAGACACAAATATGGTAAGTTTGGAAATTCTAAAAAATGTAAATATGCTTTTCTCTTCTTTTTTTTTTTTAACTTAAAAATGACAGACTTTAATTGAGATAATTAAAGAAAATATGCTATTGGGAGAATGAGTTTTAGACGTGATTGGCACATAAAAGGAAGGATTGACTAATGCACTTAAACTTGGAAAATCAACACAATAAATCAGGCTAAACTTTTTTTTTTTAACTTTTCTTTGATGCAGAAACTTAGAACGATGAACAATGATTTGTGATGAATAATGAAGCTAAGTGCAACGAAAATGAGATGTTATGATGAGTTCCTTTTTTTTTTTTATAACTTGATGATAAAATAACTTAGTGATGAACTAATGGAAAATGATGCAAACAAGATGATATGATGAAAACTAAATTCCTTGTTTTTTTTTTTTTAATATGATGCAATGAAACAAATGACTAAATGGAAATTAAAAGATGTAAATAGATAGATAAAACCTGGGCTGAAGGAACTTCAGCTCTGATACCAAAAATGATACAAGCACCAAGCTGTCAAGGGCTTGTAGGATCTCGGAAGCAAAGCCTGGTCGATGGCCAAGGGGTTGATTCAAGTGAATGAGCAACTCTAGACAATTGAATCGGCTGGTGGAAGTGAAGGATGTGAAATGGATCGAAGTGCACCACACAAGTTGTGAAAGACTTGTGATACAACACAGATTCTCGGCTCTAGGAGGTACTGGTCTCAACTAGAGAAAAGAAGAACAAGTTTTACACAGAAAACTCAATGAAAGAAAATTCTCGTTTTATTAATATCAAAGGTGAAAAATTACAAAGCTGTATGGGACCGTATATAATGGTCCTAGCAGCTTAGACTCAAAGAAATAAAAGACTCAAAACAACAGGACTTTTAAAAGTAAAGACTCATAACAACAGGACTTGTAAATTAAAAATACTAAATTTAAGGACTCAAAAAAAGGAAATAAAAGACTAACTAAATTATCTCTGCATAAGACAAAAGACAAGAGAAACTCATTAGTCAAAGAATTGAAATTTGATTGAACACTTACCTTATTTGGTGGCTGAGACATGTGTGGCTTTGACCGAGTTTGAATCTTCCCTCCTAAGTGTCTTGGTGCATTGGCGAGATGGTCAGCATGAAGACTTGGGCTTGATTTGGCAAAAGGGGCCAGACATCTTGATTCTTTGAAGCTGGGCCGTTTGCTAGCTCTTGGCATTCTTCAAGTAATCCAGTCCAAGCTTGTTGTTGATGGGCTTCATTATGCAGCTCATTTTCTTGGTCTTCTTGCGGCCTTGTTTGATCCACTTGAGATATGGCTTGTAACATGCTTTGGTTGTACTTGTGCTGAAGGACCTTTGCTCTTTGTCTTGTTATTGGCCCTTGATGAATGATTGGTACTTCCACATCTTGTAGTTGCGGCTCGGTTAAGTCTGGTTCAGCTTGAATGGCCTCATCACAATGAGATTTCCTTGTAGGAATCGCCGGACATGATGTTTTCTTGTTGATTTTTGATAAGCACATATTTTGATTCGGGTAGTTGATGAGTGGTTCAACAGATGCTAGGAACGATGTACCAAATATCAAGGGTTTTGTTCCATCCTTTCATCAAGTCTCCATCACTCTTCACTCTTCAATCAAGTCTCCATCACCTCTCATATGAGCATTGGTTGAAGGTGTATATAAGGAAATCCCTTTGTTCGCCAAGCTTATCATTCTGGCGTTTTCTTTAAGTGTGGCAGGTGTACTTCTTTCTAAAACGTATCCAACACCCTTTGTAGCTCCTCCAGGGTCGAATATTGGATCATCTACGCTGCCTGTGATCATACAATGAGAGTTCCTTGTAGGAATCGCCGGACGTGATGTTTTCTTGTTGATTTTTGATAAGCATATATTTTGATTCGGATAGTTGATGAGTGGTTCAACAGATGCTAGGAACGATGTACCAAATATCAAGGGTTTTGTTCCATCCTTTCTCATCTCCATAATATGGAAATCAGTAGAAAAGAGACAAACTTTCCCTTGAAGAGGCATTTCGGAACCAAGTGGGCCTTCACCAGAAAAATCTCCATAGTGAATATAAATCTTAGAAGGATGAAAAATCAAAATACCTATATTCTCTGCAATGGTCTTTGGTATGAGATTCACATCAGGTCCAGTAAGAATCACAAAATTTCACTCCCTTGATCGAGAATGGGGCATCAAACTTCTTGGGATCCTTCATCTTAGAAATCGTCTCCAATGGTGGTTTGATGTCACCATTAGTGTCTCATCTTTCACGTGGTCTGTCTTACAGTCAAGGTGGTGAGGAACTGAAGGAGAAAAAGGCTTTGGTTCATCAAGAGGAAGTGACTTATGATCGTGTTTGTTGTCTCCAAAACACTTGAGCGAATCGGTAGAGACGAGATCGTCACTAGGGATAGAAATAGGTTCTCCTTTTTCTTTATGACTGGCTTCCATGACATGATGACTCAAAGGACTTTCATTTGATGGCCTCTTTCTAACGAATTGGATGGAGGGTTCTCCATCTACTTCATAAGCTACCCAACACCCATCATCTGTGGATTCATTGAGCTCTTGAAGCATATTGTCCATCTCGGTTTGGGAGACAGACGACATCTCTTCATCAAACAGAGGATCACAGATAGCTCCTTGGGCATTGTGAGGGTCGTGGTCCTTGTAGATTCTTTGTTTCTCTAAATCTTCGGAAATTAATTTGTTGTTGTTGCGATGTCCTCTTGTGTAGTGGTTCGGAACAGAATTCTGATCAATTGAACATAATTGTGCTTCTCGACGTCTAGTTGCTTGAGGAGTGTTGTAGAAACTTCCCTCGTAGTAGGGATTTTGATTTATACAGTCCATTGCTTCGAGAACTGAAACAAAGAGAACCAAAAACGAAAATAAGTAGAAAAGGGTTCTAAAGTCGATTTACCAACCTTTCTTATGGTTTTTCAGAAAATGAAACGCGTGCCTTCCCCAAAAACGACGCCAAAAACTTGATGCGGGTATGGTGAGGGTGTCAAGTTTTACCCTAATAAGAATCAATAAGCCGCAAGTGCACAGCTGATCGATTGTAGTACTTAGGGATCGAATCCACAGGGAAGGAGATTATTTTCTGCAAAAGTCTTCAAAAGAAATATAAAGTAAGGAAGTCTAGAACCAGACGATATTTTAAGGGGTTTTGGTGGTATCTTTAAAACGTAAAAACTAATCTAAATGGGAAAATACGGAAATCAGTTGACCTAATGACTAAACCTAATAAAATCGACTAAAAATGATGAAAACAACTAGACCTAAATTGCTTAAATGAAATTGGCTGGAATAAAGAAAATAACCTAATGGCTAAAGCCTGTATGACAATCGGCGAAAAACTTATAAAGCTGAGACACTGGGTTTTCAAGGAAATTCTCTCTGAGGGATAAATGATTCAAATCATTGCTAAATAGTAAATTAAAAGATCTTAGCTGAAACTTTATAACTCGAGTCACGAACGTATGAATACACCACTGTCATGATCATAACCAACTATCTCTTTCAACCCTGACTAGTAGGTTTCCACTCTGGCCCTGGAAGGGAAAAGATGCAAGCTTGCTTAAGACTCGTCAACATTCAGAGTTCGCCAATAGGTAGGTTTCCACTCCTATGGTTGATCTGCTCTTCTCAAATAGATCTGGCCCCGGATGAATACTTTCGCAACACCAAGGACCTAGATCAGATTGTAGTTCATGTTGCTACTCCCATACATTAAAAATAAGTTTAGAAGAAAAAGTTCTAGGATTTGGCTATAATAGATAATGGAATCCTCATCAAACATATATAGCCCCATCGAAAAATCCCTTAAACCCAACAATAAAACTACTCAGACATGATGAAAGAAAGCAAAAACATTGTATTGATAAGCTGTATTGAAATCAATATGGTAAAGAAGCAAAAAGGTTTCAAGAGATAGATCTCTATCTCCCTAAACCTAAAAATGAAAGACAGAAACTTAAAAGCTAAATCGCATATGTGTCTCTTCATCTAGGGCTCATAAAACATGTATTTATAGTTTTCAAGTCATTTCTAGGCGTCACTTAGAGTTTCTCCAAATAAGGGAGTCGTCTTGGTCTTGAAAATGGGCTTCTAGGCTGGACAGACCAATCTCTGTGGTCGCGAAGAGGGGACCGGTGCGAATTGGGTATTGGCCACGGGTAGGAATGCTTGATGGCTGGTTTACAATTGGGTATTGGCCACGGGTAGGAATGCTTGATGGCTGGTTTACGAGACATCTTGCTTTTTTGTACCTTTTGATTGAACCGTTGATTTGCTATGCTGTAAAGTGTGCTGGAAATCTGGTAGTTCCATCTTTAAGGTCTCCAAATTTGAGCTGGATCAGACGGTGAGAAGATCTTCATTTGCGGGTAAACTTCTGACGGTTTGACTCTGAACTAAAATCTGGTCTTCTATCCATTTTGTTAAGCTTTTTCCTAAGTTTCCTGAAAAGAATCTTGAAACTACAAGTACTAGAAAAAAATTAATAAAAACATTTGAAAGCAATAAAAAAACATAGAAAAAGTATTCCAAAACGATCCATAAAAATGGTCAAAATACGGTGTTATCAGTCAGCCGGTCGACTATTACCCAGATCGAATCCATCTTGCAGCATAAAGGCAACGCGGTCAGAAATTCCATTGTAATCATATCCCACTTCTAGGAATGGGTAAACACTGAAACAACCCGCTCAGCACTTGGTGTTCAGACTTAACCATCTGGCACGTCTGACACCTGGCTACCCATTTAGCCACATTTCGTTTCATCTTGACCCAGTGATAGTATCGTTTCAGATCCTGATACATCTTGGCCAATCCTGGGTGAAACACAAACTTCGAATGGTGAGCTTCCTTAAGAATTTCTCCCTCAATCTCTTTTCATTTGGAATGCATACACAGCCCTTTACCAAAATTGTCCTATTGTTCGAAGTCTGATACTCAGTCTGATCCATCTTTGTCCACTTCATCAATTTATCATCTTCCTGCATAACTCTTGCTTGGAAATGCTTTGAAATAATGAAGCTCACAAAACCACATGTCGTAAATCCTCTGTGTTGCGAATCAAGCTAAATAAAACAATAATCAAAGAGAGAGAAATCGCAAATTGAGGCAAACACCCGTGGGTTTTCTTATTGGGCTAGATTTAGGTTTTCCTTTATCTAGTGGGATTGAGAGTTGGGTTTTTGGGGCTATAACTACAAGGCTTAGGGTTTGTAATTATTTATTCACACAATTAATTAAAAAAAACCCTAAGCGGGTGTTTGCCTCAATTTGCGATTTTTCTCTCTTAGATTATTGCTTTCTTTAGCATGATTCGCAACAAGTGGTATCAGAGCTCAAGGTTTTTCCACAAAAATTGTCATGACGAAGGGAAGTTCTCTTAAGTTCGATGTTCCTAGATTCGATGGAAAAGGGAATTTTGGTCTGTGGCAAAGTCGAGTCAAGGATTTGCTGACGCAGCAGGATATGAAGAAGGCGCTGTTAAGAGAAGAAGCCGGATAAGATCGAGAATGATGATTGGGACGATATGCAGGATCATGCTGTTTCGATGATTCGATTTTGTCTCTCTGATGATATCACCAATCAGGTGATGAACATCACGACTTGCAAGGAGATGTGGGATAAGTTAGAGAAGATGTACATGTCGAAATCGTTATCTAGCAAGCTGTATCTGAAACAGAAGTTGTATGGGTTGAAGATGGCAGAGTCAGGCGATCTTATTGCTCATGTCAACAACCTTAACCAAATCATTGGAGATCTGGAGCGTGTGGATGTTAAAATTGAGGACGAGGATAAAACCATGATCTTGCTATGTTTTCTTCCTCCTCAGTTCAAGACTTTGGTGACAGCAATTACAGTCGAAAAAATGACTATATAGCTGGAGACGGTTTGTACTTTGCTGCAATCCCATTGGGAAAGGCGACAGAACATTATCGTAGTGGACAAGTCTCAAGGTGATGATTTGTACGTGAGTAGCAACCAACAACGAGGTAGGCAAGAAAAGAGCAGGATGGAAGTAAAAGGGACAAGTTGAAGTCTAAGCCAGGGAAGAATTCGATGTGCTTTGGTTGTGGTCAGAAAGGTCATTATCGAAGGGGTTGTCCTAACAGAAAACAGAATGGTGGATCTGGTTCTGCAAACGTGGTTCAGAAGGAGGATTCAGATGATAGTGTATGCGATTTGTTAGCTGTGACATCTGGTGATCACACAGACTCTTGGATACTAGATACGGGTGCATCATTCCATATGACTCCTCACAGAGAATGGTTTGAGACGTATAGGAGTGGAAACATGGGATCTGTTCAGGTGGCAAACGACATGTCATGTGGTGTCATTGGTACTGGAGAGGTCAAGTTTCGCATGCATGATGGCATTATCAGATCATTGACTGATGTCAGGCATGTTCCAGGGGTTAAGAAGAATTTGGTCTCTTTGGGTACTCTTCACAAAAACGGATTCAGACTCAGAGGTGATGAAGATGAAGACATTTTGAAGGTCTCTAAGGGATCTATGGTAGTGATTAAAGGGAAGATGATAGCTGGGAACGTTTACAGTATGTTAGGGAGTGTGGTTGTAGGTGGAGCTGCAGCTGCTGTGTCTGAATCTGATAGCACGGCTCTTTGGCATATGCGCCTGGGGCATATAGGAGAGTATGGGTTTCTTGAACTCCGTAAAAGGGGTCTTCTGGATGATTTAAAAAATTGCAAGATGGATTTCTGCAAGTTCTGTGTGATGGGAAAGCAATCCAAAGTTTCATTCAAGACAGGATAGCACACGACAAAAGGTCTTTTAGACTATGTTCTTCTGATGTGTGGGGTCCAACTCGGGAACTGTCATTGGGAGGGTCTAGGTATTTTGTCATCTTCATTGATGACTTTTCTAGGAAGGTTTGGGTGTACTTCTTAAAGCAGAAATCTGAAGTTTTTGCCAACTTCAAGGTTTGGAAGGCTGAAGTCGAAAATCAGGTGGAGAAGAAGGTTAAGTATCTGAGATCAGATAATGGCACGGAGTATACTGATGGGAAGTCCAGAAGTTATGTGAGGAGCATGGCATTCAAAGACACTTCACTGTCAGGAAAACACCACAGCAAAACGGTGTCAGTGAGAGGATGAACCGAACTATTGCAGAAAAGGCAAGGTGTTTAAGTTTGAATGCAGGGCTACCTAAGCATTTCTGGGCAGAGGCAGTAAACATGGCGGTGTATCTCATCAATAGGTCACCTAGGAGTTCTCTAGAAGGGAAGGTCGCTGAAGAGATTTGGACTGGGACAGATATTGATCTGTCACATTTGAAGATATTTGGATGTCCAGCCTACATGCTGGTTCCAAGTGACAAAAGATCAAAACTGGATTCAAAATCCAAGAAGTGCATATTTCTGGGTTTTGGAAAAAGTGTGAAAGGCTTCAAGTTATATGATCCTATTGATAAGAATAGGGTATTCAGTCGAGATATGGTCTTTGATGAGCAATATATGGTGCAGCAGGCGAGATCAGATCGAGTTCATGTGATCATTGAGACTGAAACGGATTCTGGTACATCATAGGAGGAGTCTAGTGAGACTAGATTAGCAGCAGGACGTGATGGGCAACCTGTTGAGGTGGAGCAGAATGTTCAACATGGAAAAGCAGAGGAGAGTTTGGCACTTCAAAGACCAAGATGCATCATTAAGCAGCCTGAAAGGTTAGGGTTTGAAGACATAGCGAGTTATGCTCTGATGGTTGGTTCAGGTGATCCAGCAAATTTTCGAGAGGCTATCATAAGTCTTGAGAAATATTTCTGGATTGGAGATATGACAGAAGAGAATGAGAGCCTGGACAGAAATCAAACATGGGATCTAACACCTTTACCAAAAGGCAAGAGGGCGATAGGATGCAAGTGGGTTTTCAAGGTAAAACCTGGGATGTCTGAGAAGGAACCAGTTAAGTACAAGGCAAGATTGGTAGCAACGGGTTACTGACAGAGGAAAGGGGTTGATTATGATGAAATATTCTCCCCTGTGGTGAGGCACACTTCTATTAGAGCTGTGCTGGGTTTGGTAGCAAGCTGGGATTTCCATCTTGATCAAATGGATGTAAATACAGCATTTCTTCATGGAGATCTGGATGAAGAGATCTATATGGAATAACCAGAAGGGTTTGTGAAACCAGGAGAGGAGAAGCTTGTGTGCAGACTTAAGAAGTCACTGTATACATTGAAGCAGGCTCCTAGGCAATGGTACACATGTTTTGACTACTACATGGTGAAGATTGGCTACACAAGCTGTGAGTATCACTGCTGCGTCTATGTAAGGTATCTGGACGACCATTCTCCCATATACCTACTGCTTTATGTTGATGATATGCTTATTGCTGCAAGAGATATGGAGGATATTGATAAGCTGAAAGAGTTATTGAAGAAAGAGTTCGATATGAAGGATCTTGGTGCTGCAAAGAAGAACTTTGGGATGGAGATTCGCAGAGAAAGAAGCTCTAGGAAATTGTGGCTTTCTCAGAGGAGCTATATTCAGAAGATTGTAGACAGGTTTGACATGAAAGATGCAAAGACAGTGTCTACACCTTTGGCGATGCACTTTTTACTTTCAGCTATGCAGTGTCCTAAGTATGATCAAGAGATCAGAGATATGTCGAAGGTCTCTTATGCAAGTGCAGTTGGCTGTTTGATGTATGCTATGGTGTGCACTAAACCTGATTTAGCACAAGGAGTTAGTCAAGTGATCAAGTACATGTCCAATCCTGGAAGAGAACACTGGAAAGCCGTCAAATGGATTTTCAGATACTTAAAGGGTACAAGCGATCTTGGGCTTATGTTTGATGGTCAAGAGTGTGGATCAGTTGTGGGATATGTGGATTCAGATTATGTTGGTGATCTATACAACAGAAGGTCTACTACAGGGTATGTCTTTACTCTTGATGGAGGTCCTTTTTGTTGGAGATCTGTGCTATAATCTGTTGTGGAAATGTCTACCACAGAAGCTGAGTATATGGCAATGGGAGAAGCAGCTAAGGAGTCACTTTGGGTTAAGAGACTTGTGACAGAATTGGGTGTTGATCAAGGTGGAGTTCAGCTATACAGCGACAATCAGAGTGCGTTGTATCGCCAAGAACCCGGTATATCATGTAAGGATGAAGCACATTCATGTCAGATTTCATAAGATCAGAGAGTTGTCTGCATCTGGAGAAGTCTTGTTGGAGAAGGTGCACACATCATAGAATGCAGCTGATATGTTGACCAAGCCTGTTACTGTGGAGAAGTTCAAGCATTGCTTGGATTTGCTCCATGTCTTCAAGTGCTGAAGAAGAAGAAATCCCCTCTGGAAATGATTGGAGTTTGAAGGTGCCTTTATGGAGGTTCTTTGTCAAGGTGTAGATTGTTGTTTCGGTGACAAAGATAACTAAAGAAGCCTTGCTAGAGTGAGCTACGGAATGTAACAGTTTTCTTATTGGGAATCGGGTTTTTGGGGCTATAAATACAAGGCTTACGGTTTGTAATTATTCATTCACACAATTAATAAGAAAACCCTAAACGAGTGTTTGCCTCAATTTGTGATTTCTCTCTTTATATTGCTTTCTTTTGATTCGCAACACTCTGTTTCTCAGACGTATGACTCATGTTTCGTTGCTATGATCACATTTGTGTTTACATTGATAATGGCCATCTGGGGCAAAGAAAAAGGCAAACCAACATCACTACTCCAAACTTCAGCGAGCTGCCGTTCTGTTTTTTTACTATCATTATTGCTTATTTATACGAATACCAGAAATCATTAAATGTGTAGGACCGCGAAAATCCGATTGAAATCACGAATAGAAAATAGCAATATTATAAACGATATGTTAAGGTAAGAGATTAAAACGAGAGTTTGAAAACCGATTAAAAACAGACAAAAACACAGAGTCGAGATATGATCTCTTTCCTTAACTCAATAAATTGCTGGTAATGTGTGACTGTATGGTACGATTTTTGAATCACAGGATACAACCGTGATGAGACTATTGCGCAACACCCGTAATAGAATCTGCGAATTGAAAATACTACGTTATAGCTCTCGAGACACTTACGATATTAAGATGAGAGGAATTGCTGGAAAGAATTATTTGTTGTGTGTTTGGTGTATTCGAGAATTCGATCATTTAGAATGAGAAAAGAGGGCGTCTATTTATACTGGAAGGTTCAGCTTGATCCGCAAGGAATAAGCTTTGGCGAGAAGGAATATTCACGAGATATTCTCCTTTTCCCGCAAGTAAAAGGATTCGGAAATCTTCTGTTATTATCTGGACCCAATCTTTTATTTCCTAAGATTTATCCTTTCAATATGCAAAAACTATTTCGCAGGGACTAAGAAGCCCACGACCTACACCCAGCTATATAGAGTCCAAGAGCCCAAGAGCCCAATAGCCCTAAGAGCGAACTAAAAAATGCAACGAGCACGAGCCCGAGCACGAGCCCGAGCCCGAGCCCGGCACCGGCACCAGCGACGGCGACGGCGGCGGCGGCGGCGCGCGTAGGTGTTTTTGAATAATACCCTTTTACTTCCACAATGTTGTTAACCCTTATTGTGAGAAGGCCATATATATACAAAAGATTTTTCTCCTTGGTGAGAAATGTGGGACAAATACACTTCCACTAAACTTCCACTTTTATTTATAGCCAATAGGAACATTTCATTTCCATAGGCTCAAACCCAAATCTCAAATGAATTTATAAGGTCCATTTGCTTATTAAACTTCATTTCTTATTCACACACAAACTCAATATTACAAGTCCAAATGCTTATTAATATTGAGTTCCAACAATCCCCCACATGAATAGAAATGACTCTATACATATGCAGACTCGATAGATTATGCAGATTAGACTCAAACTAGACTACAGACTCGACAGATGGACTTTTCGAGAGTATACGCGAAAACTAACTGTGTCTGAGGAAGTAGATTTTTTCAGCCTTGAACCACTCATTGTTAATATCTGTTGGATTTACTCTCCAGGAAGTGAACATGATGTCTTGAACTGTCCGGATTTTGGTGTAAACCAAATCAACAGATATAACCCAGCTTCGTCTTCTCGTAGCATTCAGTTCTCTATTGTGTTCATTGTGGCCTTGAACGTGCCTGGTTTAACATGAGTGAACTTGGAGAGTATAACCTTGTCTTCGTTCTCCTAGAAACGGCCTCATTTCACACTCACTAGGTGATTGCCAAGTACTTGTCACATACACAGAAAGTATCCTGTTATACTCTATATACATGTATATGAAGGCTATAGTCTTATCTCATTAAAGCCATGAAGCTTAACCTTACATAATTACAGGAAGCATTGTTTATCATCATGGAAATTGAGCATTTTACAGTGTTTTTCTCAGACTCTGTTTTTTTTGTTGTCCCTTTGAACCAACCTCTTGGGATCTCCAATCGCGTAGGTGGGGTTCCCATCAAACATCCTCTTTCGTGATAGGCAATAAACCCATTCCCTTAGATGATTTAATGATTTGATCTCGCGACAAGCTTTTGGTGAACGGATCCGCTAAATTTTTCGCTGACTTGATGTAATCAACCGTGAGTAAACCACTTGAGATCAGATGCCTAATGGTGTTATGTCATCTTTGTATGTGACGAGACTTGCCATTATACAGATTATTCAGTGCCCGAGAAATAACCGACTGACTATCACAGTGTACATGTAATGCTGGCACTGGTTTTTCCCACATCAGGATATCTTCCAGGAAGTTCCGAAGCCAATCTGCTTCTTCTGCTGCTTTGTCTAAAGCTATGAACTCTGACTCCATGGTTGATCGGGCCAGGAGTGTCTGTTTGGAAGATTTCCAGGATACTGCTGTTCCAGCGAGTGTAAAGACATATCCACTTGTGGATTTGGAATTTCTAGAATCTGAAATCCAATTGGCATCATTGTACCCTTCTAACACTGCTGGTTCTTTACCAAAGTGCAGCCCATAACCCTTAGTGTATCGCAAATAGTTCAACACTCTAGTTATTGTTTTCCAATGAGTATGACCTGGATTACTTGTGTAGCGACTTAACACGTTTACCGCATGCACTAGATCGGGTCTTGTACAATTGGTCAAGTACATCAGACTTCCAATTACCCGTGCATACTCCACCTGTGATACTGGTTCACCTGTGTTCTTGGTTAGGTGAGCTTGCATATCCATTGGAGTTTTTGCGGTTCCATTCGAGTAGGTCTTAAACCTCTCTAGGATCTTTTCAGCATAGTGATCTTGAGACAGAGTAATTCCATCTGAAGTCTGAATGGTCTTAATCCCAAGAATGACATCTGCAAGTCCCTGATATATTCATAAATTGCATCATTTAATGTACATATTCTAGTCCAAATCATGTCTCATTTGCATGCATTTTAGGTGTTTAAGCATTGTTTTAGGACTTAGGAGATTGCATTAGGGCCAAGAGAGTTTTGCATGTTTTGGAGTGTTAAACAGGTGCTTTTGGAGTTTATTTGGAGTGGAGGATGTGATTCAGATGAAGAAATGGAGTTGAAATGATCAAAAATGGTGAAAAGGAGCAATTTTGGGTTTCTCGGCAAAATGATATACTGATGGCCGAAGATTCTCGGCCAAAATCCTTCCCGCGGGTAACTTTCTCGGCCAAAAACACGTACCGCGGTCAAGTCTCTCGGCCAAAATTCCCGGGTGCAGATACATTTCCGAAATCGCGTCACCGGAAGCTCTTGCCGGCAGATTCAGCTGTCGGAGTCTTCATAAAAGTTGGCGATAACTGAGTCAAGAGTTCATAACAGTTGGAATCAAGGCATTTGGACCACGGAACTGAAAGATATGGTAATCGGAAGACGAACAGGTCTCGCACTCATTCCGGAGCAATCCGATACCCCTGAATGATCGCCTGTCCGGGGAGCCTTCCGGTCCGATTCAGACGGCGGGTGCTTCATAGAAGTTGGAGAGCATTGCATCACGGTCTCTTAGAAAGTAGAATCGTGGAATTCGGACGCGTGAGCAGAGAGATAAGCTTGTCGGAAGGAACCCCAGTCTCCCAGGTATTCCGGACCGAGCAGATCAGTTCTAAAGGATGCGAAGGACGGTGCACTTCCAGGCCGATTTAGTTTCCGGGTCCTTCATGAGAACCAGAGACATTTGAGTCTTCTTTCCAGAACGTCCAAGAGCATTCAATTCGGATCTATGAGCAGAAAGATACGGTCTCCGGAATGGACACATGTCTAGACGCCTCTCTCTGGTCGTGTACATGCACTGCAAAGATGTGCCCTCCAGGAAGTCTTACACTTCCCAAGCACCGAAGCTTCCTTCACCAAAGTTGGAGATAAATGAGTCCTCTGTCTTCTGAAACCAAAATCATTCAATTCAGACAAGTCTCATAGGAGTTACACTCTCCGGAATGCGAAGTGGTCTAAGCTGCTCTGGATGCTGCGAGATGGTCTTGCGACTTGGTTAACCCGCAGGCCTGAAGATGAACGCCTGAATGCTGATGCTGCGAGTTGATATGTGCGGGTAAACTATCACTGTAAGAGGTCTGAAGCTCAAGAGCAAGAGAAATGCTAAGTCCACAATCGTGCGACTTAGGCATGCGAGTTAGCCGCGCCTGGAACTATGCCGCACGATCACTCGCAAATCACTCCGACTTGAGCCTGCGACCTAGGTGCAATAGAGACCAACCCGCACAGTTTGTACATTCCCCAGAAACCGCCTTAGCCCTGCGATTTGGAGAGGAAGGAGACCAAGCCGCAGCAACACTCGCAAAACACTCCTACTTAGGCGTGCGGCTAAGACAAGGCGATTCAGGCTTCACAAGACAAGTCTTCATCTACTGCGACTTAGGTGTGCGACCTGGGACATACTGGACTGACCCGCAGGATTTCCACTTGACCCAACTGAGCCGGGTCAGTACCCAGTTTGTCCTGGGCTGACCCGGTCCATTAGCACTAGGTATATATAGTTTTTTTTGGGAGAAAAACCCGGGGGATATCATCTTCTCTCTTAGTTTCTCTCTAGTTTTCTTTCCTTTTTAGTGTAAAAACGTTTTGGATTAAGAGAGATCTCAAGGATTTAATCAATCTAAGTCTGTTTCTCATCATCTCATCATCTCATTTCTGCTTCTAATCATGATTAACATCATCTCTTGCAAAAGATTAGATGTGTTCTTCATGATTAGTGAGTAGTCATCTTTTAAGCTTCTAGGTGTGTAGATTAGGGTGCTTAGATGTAGATTAATGATTGTTTAAGCTTAGATTCTCTTCTCCTTTCCTTAGTTAGCTGATCCTAATGCTAGATCCTTGCACATCACTTGGGTCTAGAATCTGGGTTTTTCATGCACCAAAAGTGTTTGATGAAATGCCTGAATGAAAGCTAACTAAGGGTTTATGCATTAATGTCATGGGAATGATTGTTAAATGCATGAATGGCATATTAGAACTGTTTCTTAATGCTCATTGATTCATATTTCACAAATGATGATTTTGTTTGAAAATGGATTAGTGTAGAGGTTAGTGCCTTCATGAGAGGATTAATCTAGATTAGAGTTCTAAGTTAATTGGAATTTGAGATCATGTGATGCTTGCTTTATCTTTCTGTATAAGATTCAGTCTTTCTTAGCTCTTATTTTGATGCACAAAGAGGCTGTCTGGTCATGTTAGACTTGGAACCTTATGCTTGTTAATTGCTTATTCACTAATGGGAATTAGTCTTGAATTGGTAATTAACAAAGGGATTTCTGTCATGAGAATGAATTAATCTGAATTGGAAGTCTAGACTAAAGATTTGCAAGTGTTGCATTGTTTGCTTAGCATCATGAATTCACATTTAAAGCACCCTGATCAATGATCACATCTAGAGGTTTAGCTTTCTTTTTATTTGAATTTGAGTGTTTGTTTAGTTTCTCTTGCTTGTTTAATTCTTAATTACTGTTTGTTCTTGCTTGTTCTGTTATATGCTTTTAGATAATCTTGGTTACCAACTCATCTGTTTAGTTAGACTTGGATTAAGAATTGATCCTCATAGTCTTAGTGTCTAGAATCTCTCCATTTGGATTGATACCTCAAGTGCTACAATGACATGAGTAGTTGAGGAATTGATCAAGGATTGAAAAATTTCTACTATCAGTCCCATGTCTTTCATGTCAAATTTTCCATTGAGTATGTTCTTGGTTTGTTGAATGGTATCTTTGTTACTTGTTACTGCCAATAATCAACATGGAATCCACATACAGACATAGTAAGATGTATCCGTTTGGAGTACATTTATACTAGATGCATTTATCACATTCGTTAATGCAGAAACCATTTGACATCATCACATTGTCAAACTTTTCGTACCATTATTTTGGAGCTTGTTTCAATCCATACAATGATTTCACGAGTCTACACACTTTGTGTTCTTGACCCTTAACCTCGAAACCTTCGAGTTGTTTCATGTATATCTCTTCTTCTAAATCTCCATTTAAAAAGGCAGTTTTAACATCCATCTGATGGATTTCCAAGCCTCGCAAGGCTGCTACACCAATCAATATTCTGATCAAAGTTATTCTCATAACTGGAGAATAGGTGTCAAAGAAATCTAGACCTTCTTTTTGTCTGAATCCTTGCACCACAAGACGTGCCTTGTACTTATCTATAGAACCATCAGCTTTCAGCTTGGTCTTGAAGATCCATTTACACCCTAGTGCTTTGAACCCTTGAGTTAAGTCAGTTATCTCATTGGTATGATTCTGCATTATAGAACTTATCTCACTATTGACAGCATCCTTCCAATAAGGAGCTTCTGGTGTAGACATGGCTTCTGTGTAAGATCTCGGTTCATTCTCGACAAGAAAGACCATCATGAAATCTTCACCAAACGATTTTTCCTTACGAGCTCTTTTGCTTCATCTAGGTTCATCTTCAACCTGTTCTACTTCCATCTCATTTACAGAAGTAGTCGCATCTCTTTCTTCACGAGTGCGTTTAGTAGTTTGCTTATCCCTATATTGAAATATGTGTTCAAAGAAAGAAGCATTCCTTGATTCCATGATAGTATTTACTTGGACATCTGATACATCTGACATATGTACCAGAAATCGATAAGCACTACTATTGTGAGCATATCCGATAAAGATACAGTTCACAATCTTAGGTCCAACTGTGACATTCTTTGGAGGTGGCACTGCGACTTTTGCTAAGCACCCCCACACTTTCAGGTATTTGTACGAAGGTACATTACCTTTCCAAAGTTCATACGGTGTTATGCCAGTTACCTTATGAGGTATTTTGTTGAGGATATAATTTGTGGTGAGCAGTGCTTCCCCCCCCCCCACAGATTCTGGGTGTCCCAGATTCCTGCAACATTGCATTCATCATCTCCTTCAGAGTTCGGTTCTTTTTTTCTGCAACTCCATTGGATTCAGGTGAATAGGGGGCTGTAGTTTGATGGATAATTCCGTTTATCTGGCAAAACTCATTGAAAGGTCCATCATATTCTCCACTCCTATCACTTCTGACCATTTTGATGGTCTTTGCCAGTTGCTTTTCAACTTCGAGTTTGTACTCTTTGAATTTGTCCAAGACTTCATCTTTACTACGCAGCAGGTACACATAGCAGTACCTTGTACAATCATCTATGAAAGTCACAAAATACTTTTTACTACCTCTTGATGGTAGATATTTTAAATCGCACAGATCAGTATGGATTAATCAAAGAGGTTCAGTAGTTCTTTCAACATGAGGTGATGGTGTTTTTGTGAGCTTTGCTTGGACACAAATTTCACATTTGTCTTTTCTAATTTTGCATTTTGGAATCATGTTCAAATTCATCAGTCTTTGAATAGACTTGTAATTAACATGTCCTAAACGTTCATGCCAAATATTAGAAGACTCAACCACATAAGCAACTGAATTCTTATTAATTAAATCTTTGGAATCAGGTACAACTTTGTTTTTCCTCAGGATTGTCATTACACACATTTTGATCAATCCTGACTTAACATAACCTTTTCCTATGAAAATACCATTCTTCCTATATCAGCTGGTCAAACTCAAAGTTGATTGGAAATCCATGCTTGCTCATCAGAGTACCAGAGATCAGGTTCTTCCTCATGTCTGGAACATGCTTCACGTTGTTAAGAGTAACCTCCATGCCTGAAGTCATTTTCAACACAACTTTTCCAGTACCTTCAATCTTGGATTGGGAGATGTTTCCCATCTTCAGTTGATCATCAGTCTTGCACTTCTGATAGGAACTGAACATCTTTCTGTCAATACAGATGTGTGTGGTAGCACCTACGTCATACCACCACGCCTTGGGATTCTCTTCCACCAAGTTAGCCTCTGTAACCATTGCACACAGGTCTGCTTTGGTCAAGTGAGCTTGGTTGTTCTCAGACTTAGCCTTTCGGCGACACTCTGAAAACTTATGTCCAAGCTTGTTGCAGTAGTTGCACTTCCCATTTAACTTGTTCTTCATGGGTGTTTAACCTTGCTTCTTGAAGCTAGAGTTGTTTTGTGGAGGAAACTTGTTAGGCGCAGCTTTGTTGGATGGTTTGCCTTTGTCCTTTTTCCTGTATTCAGCCACGTTTGCATCATGGGTCATGATCTGACCATCTTCTTTTCCAACTCTGTCACATTTTAGTAACTCATCCTGCAATCTGGAGATCAGATTTGCCAGAGACAGGGCATTTTGCTTGTAAGCAAGATAGTTCTGGAAATCTGCCCAACTTGGAGGTAACTTCTCAATGAAACAGTTCACCATGAATGTCTCACATAGCTTCATTCCTTCAGTCCTAATCTCTTGAAAGATTAGTTCCAGCTCGTGCACTTGTGGCATGATGGGACGAGAATCCACCATCTCAAACTTGAGGAGTTTCGCTGTAGCAAATTTCCCAGAGCCAACATTGTACGACTTGTACTTCTTTTCCAAAGCATCCCAGAGTTCTTTGGAAGTTTTGACCTCACTGTACACATCGAACAGCTGGTCCACCAGGCGATTCTTGATGTGCCCTTTGCATAGGAAGTCTGAGTGCTTCCACGCTTCAACGGTAGCCAGAATCGTAGCATCTTTGTTTCCTTCTGGCACCGCTGGGGGATTCTCTGTGAGGTACTTGCTCAGCTGCATTGACGACAGAAAGAAGTGCATCCTTTCTTGCCACTGCTTGAAGTTCGAACCATCGAACTTGTCGGGCTGAAGTCTCGCGGTTACCGACGCTGGCATCCTGGCTTCACCCAAGCTTCCATTGGTAGTCATGTTGACATCACCGTTAGTCATAGTTGAATCTGTTCACAGAGATAACCGAAGTTAGTATTAAGAACCAAGATTCAGATCAGCGACTAAAACGTTTAAGTCGCTATGAACAGCGTTTTCCGAAGAAGATCCGCTTTGAGTTTCCACAGATATTACCAATAGGTATTCTCAGAACTCAAAAATAGGTGTTCCCAGAATCGCCTTTTGAAGACGTTGTTAACCCCTAACATGTTTTGCGGACCTGTCTATGACTGCCGCATAAACCGTTTCAGAAGATCCGTCTTTAACAGATCAAAAGTTCTACGAAATAGCTAAGAAACGTTTGCAGACACTTTGTAGATCGATTTTAAAAACTCGTTTTTTCAAAACCGTTTATAAAAACTGTTTCGCAATATTCAATCCGATTCAAGTGATAAGCAGGAAACAGATTTATTGAATTAAGATTGTAGGACCGCGAAAATCCGATTGAAATCACGAATAAAAATAGCAATATTATAAATGATATGTTAAGGTAAGAGATTAAAACGAGAGTTTGAAAACCGATTAAAAACAGACGAAAACACAGAGTCGAGATATGATCTCTTTCCTTAACTCAATAAATCGCCGGTAATATGTGACCGTATGGTGCGGCTTTTGAATCCCAGGATACAACCGTGATGAGACTATTACGCAACACCCGTAATAGAATCTGCAAACTGAAAATACTACGTTATAGCTCTCGAGACACTTACGATATTAAGACGAGAGGGATTTGCTGGAAAGAATTATTTGCTGTGTATTTGGTGTATTCGAGAATTCGATCATTTAGAATGAGAAAAGAGGGCGTCTATTTATACTGAAAGGTTCAGCTTGATTGGCAAGGAATAAGCTTTGGCGAAAAGAAATATTCACGAGATATTCTCCTTTTCCCGCAAGTAAAAGGATTCGGAAATTTTTCGTTATTATCTGGACGCAATCTTTTATATATTTCCTAAGATTTATCCTTTCAATATGCATAAATTATTTCGCAGGAACTAAGAAGCCCACGACCCACATCCAGCTATATAGAGCCCAAGAACCCAAGAACCTTAAGAGCCAACTAAAAAATGCAACGAGTACGAGCTCGAGCCCGACCCCGGCACCGGCACCGGCGACGGCGACGGTGGCCTTTTACTTTCACAATGTTGTTGACCCTTATTGTGAGAAGGCCATATATATACAAGAAATTTTTCTCCTTGGTGAGCAATGTGGGACAAATACACTTCCACTAAACTTCCACTTTTAGTTATAGCTAATAGAAACATTTCATTTCTATTAGCTCAAATTCAAATCTCAAATGAATTTATAAGGCCTATTTGCTTATTAAACTTCATTTCTTATTCATACACAAACTCAATATTACAAATCTAAATGCTTTATTAATATTGATTTTGTTAATATTGAGTTCCAACAAAATGTTCTCAGTCTCAAAAACATATACAAAAGTCGAAGTTGGACAATACCTTTAAATTGAAGAATCGCGTACCCAAGCATGTCGCCTTTAAACAATTGGAAACATGAGTTTATCCATTTTGTATGGTCATAGAGAATTATCCATACCCAAACTCAATCTTTATCTTAGGAATCTGAAAGGAAAGAAATTTTACTTCCCTCTTGATCGAAGCAGTTAAATAGAACCACATGAGATAGCTAACCTGCATGATCTGGAAATAGATTCCTCGTTATTATTCCCATGGATGCATAGCAACCGTTATGAAGCTGATCGTTTGTGTGAGCGCCCAAATCATCTCTTATTAGCGCCACTACTCTATGCATTAATGCCAAACCGGGATCCAAAACCCTCGTATCATCTATCTACATCATATCCAATTGTCGTAATCATCAATCTCTCCTCAAATTATATTGTCGATTGATATAACTGTAAAAATATACTATTTATCTTACTTATCCGTTTGTGCGTTGTGTATTGGGTGAATCGAAGATACTAAGTTAATATCTAATTGAATTTAGAACTGTCACAAATGAATTGTCAAGCTGTTGCGTGGAAGGCAAGAAGAAGCCAGTTTTGACGTTGACGTGGTGTTCTCAAGCAATTTGGTTTTGACTGATGTAGTCCTAAGAGCTTCAAACAGCTCTTTTTATTAGCGTAACGCAGAAGAGCCCCTAATTTGAGATATAAAAAATTGTAAGAAATAATATAAGTAATTTTTAGCTCTGACAATTGTATTTTTATATAGATTATAAGCATGTTATAAAATGTTTACATGTATACATTTGAGCTTTTAAAACAAAGGAACATCACTAATTTCCTGTAGACTATATTACAACAACAAACACTCTATTGTTTTACAAGAATCGAGCATTCTGATTTTAATAACTTGAATGGTTTGTCTTGATGGTAGCCATGAAACGAAAAGAATCTGTGTGTCTGGTCCACTTTTAGATCCTTTACTTAATCATGCTATCTACTTTTGGAATTTTCTTTACTCTTTCTATGTCTCTGTCTTTAGCTGTCTGTAATAATTGACATGATTGTGATACATATCAGGTAGTCGATCAAATTTAGATGCAATACATATAAAAAAAATTCCAATTAGATTAGACAATTAAAAAGAAGAAAATAAAATAGGATTTTATAAACAGTAAACAGAAATATGTGAATCATGTCACAATAAAGAAGATAATCCCAATAAATAATTAAATGGTACTTTGTTAGACTTCTCCATCGGTAGATAATTTTGTATCAACGTTATTGTGTGAGCCAAAACTCGCACAACCAAAAACTTGTTATGAAAAACTTAAGGGATCCGAAATCTCTAGGGTTTATCGCAAGAACAGTAAGATCAAAAAGAGGGGTTTTTGTTGGAAAAGTGTTTAAGTTTTATTGCTCTCGAGTTGTGAAAAAAAAGTTACATAATGAATCGCATACATCGGCTATTTATATTAATTCTCTAAACTGCCTAGCCGAGAATCTCGGAATAGATTTTCGAAATATTCCTTATCGCTTCGTGCGGCCACCGTCACAATACCTCGCCTAGGGTTTTTATGGGCTTTCGCCCTTCGAGAATTCGGCTCGGCCCATCTGGAAAAACTGGCTCGGCCCAACACAAAGGAAATCGGCTCGGCCCATGCTTCCTCTTGCACAGCTCGGCCCACTCTTTGTTCTTCTCACTGCTCGGCCCATCTATCTTTTTCCACAGCTCGGCCCACTCGTCTTGGTGAGCACGGCTCGGCCCACTTGTTTCGTGGGTCGGCTCGGTTCGTATTTGGCGGGCAGCTGTTCCTTCTTGCCTAATTGGTTTTCTCCGATACTTGGTCATTTTCGAGATGGTTTTATCCGATTGGGGTGAAACCGACCCCAACAGTTAGCCCCCCAGCTCGTCGGTTTCGGAGACGAGAGTGACGAGGTTCATTGCTCCTAGCCATGGGATAAACCATCGAGTTAGGCCGTTGCGAAACAATTCTAGGTGAGGCGTTTTGGGAATAAAAATGCCGAGCCGTTCTTCGACGAAGCATAATAGCGAGCCGTTTTTTGGCGAGACTGTAAAAAGGAAAATGCCGAGCCGTTCAAAAGATGAGGTTACTTTGACAAAGATAGCGCCGAGCTGTTTTCAACGACGTGGTGTTTACGTAGTGCCGAGCTATGTTTAGCGACAAGGCATTTCATGATAAAAGATAATGCCAAGCCATTTTGTTAACGACGAGGAGTGGCGCAGTCTGTGCTGCTTGATGATATATCCTTGGGAAAGAGATTGTACGCGAGGCGATTTGATAACGGGGACAGGCGAACTGTTTTTCCCCAAGTTTTTTTTTTAAAATGACGAGGTGTTTTTGTGAAAACTGTGTTGAGCCGAATAAACGACGAGGCGTTTTGTGAAAACTGTGTTGAGCCGAATAAACGACGAGGCGTTTTGCGAAAACTGTGCCAAGCCGAAGAAACGACGAGGCGTTTTGCAAAAACTGTGCCGTTCTTAATGACAAGACGCCCATAGTGATACGGTGCGCAGAAAGACTGATGCTAAAGCTTTTCCAGAAACTACAATGCCGAGGCGTGTTAGATATTGTCAGGGGAGAGTGTTACGCCGACGCACGTGATCTAGATGCGGCTTGTTAATGGATTAAGTCAGGAGATGCCAAACCGACAATGTCAAAAGTTTCCTAGACGACAAGGCAAGACAGTGCCTAGAAGATGAGCCGAGACGATGGCTAGGATACAAGGCAAGAGGATGCCTAGGCGACGAGGGAAGATGACGCCTAGCCGACGAGCCGAGATGATGGCTAGGCGACAATGCAAGAGGATGCCTAGCTGCCGAGCCGAGTTAACGGCTAGGCGACAACGCAAGAGGATGCCTAGGCGACGAGGTAAGATGATGCCTAGGCGACGAGCCGATGATGGCTAGGCGATGATACAAGATGACGCCTAGGCGACGAGCCGATGATGGCTAGGCGATAATAAAGAGGATGCCTAGCCCCTGAGCCGAGTTAATGGCTAGGCGACAAGGCAAGAGGATGCCTAGGCGGCGAGGTAAGATGAGGCCTAGGCGACGAGCCGATGATGGCTAGGCGATGATACAAGATGACGCCAAGGCGACAAGCTGATGATGGCTAGGTGATAACGAAAGAGGATGCCTAGCCACCGAGCCAAGTTAATGGCTAGGCGACAAGGCAAGAGGATGCCTAGGTGACGAGGTAAGATGATGCCTAGGCGACGAGCCGATGATGGCTAGGTGATGATACAAGATGACTCCTAGCCGACAAGGCAAGATGATGCCTAGGCGACGAGCCGAGATAATGCATGGACGACGAGCCGAGATAATGCCTAGGCAACGAGCCGACATAATGTCTAAGAAACAAGGCGAGGTGATGCCTATGCAACGAGCCGATGATGGCTAGGCAACGAGATGATGTCTAGCCGACGAGGCAAGATGATGCCTAGGCGAAAAAAGGCAAGATGATTCCTAGGTGATGAGCCGAGATAATGCCTAGGCGACGAGCCAAAATAATGCCTAGGCGACGAGCAGAGATAATGCCTAGGCGACAAGGCGAGGTGATGCCTAGGCAATGAGTACAGTAAAATGATGCCTAGGTGACGAGCAAATATAATGCCTAGGCGACGAGGCGTCTTCGTTTAGATGACGCCGAGCCGTGTTTAGTGATAACGACGAGGCGTTTTCATTGGACAATGCCGAGCCGTGTTTAATGATAACGACAAGGCGTTTTCATTAGATGATGCCGAGCCGTGTATAACGACGAGGCGTTTTGTTTTTTATTAACCAAAGATGATTTCGGGCCGTTCATTGAGATTTATCCATTCTATCATTGAGAGAGGTCCTCATTGAGGATAGCTATTTTAGATTATTTTGAGAAAGGATCTTCGACTAACGCTGAAGTATTTTTCAAGTAAGTGATGTGTTTTATAGGCCTTGTTCTCTTTGAGAGACCGATCGTTCGTGAGGAAGAGTGGGGCGTTGCAGCCAAAGTGTTTAGCTTGAACCTGTTTTTTTTTGCCGAGGCGTTAGCCCAGGGTTTCTCATTGACGAGGCAAAAATTGAAGAGGATATAGTTTTCTCTTTGGAATATCACCATAGACCGGCGTTCCCGAGAGGGTGAGTGTGTTTTGCCGGGTTTTAAGAGTTCACTTCGGTTTTAGAGAAAGCGATGTAGTCTCGACTTATAATCTCGTGTGCGATAGTAAACTGTGGCGACCGATACGTTTTTGGTCTGAAATTTGTATAGCGCGCTTAAATTTTATCCATAGAGGATGTAACTTGCACCCTCGTCCTAGAAAAGGTGGTAAAAGTCCGTTTAGAGAACTTTGTATTTGTTGTCCCGTTGTGGCCAGCAACGAGACGAGGTGTACGCTGTTTGGATACCAAAGTAGAACTTTGCCGAAGCAATGCAAGATCAATGAAAATAAAATGCTTTGTAAAACAAGTTAAATTTTTAGCCGACGTAAAACAAGTGAATAAAAGACTAGCCGAAGTGAAAGCAAGTGAATGAAAACTAGCCGAAGTGAAAGCAAGTGAACGAAAAAAATGAAGTAAAATAAATCTAAAGATACCTGACTTGACGAGCTAAAAATTTAAGAATGGGTGTAAGTACGGTGTATACGTACCTACTCCCCCCCCCCCCCCTCTTTTAGGAAGGGGGACAGCTGAACCCGTCCGAGGACAGGCTGCCTACGTACCCTTTGCAGGGATCAAGCCGTTCCGTAGTTCATGCTGGTCGTGGTGCATCCTTAGTGATAGTATTTCTTCAGATCCGAAGTTAAAATCGAGCTCCGGATTGCTGCTTTCGTCGCTTCGTACTGCTCGTCTAAATTCTTCATTTCTTCCTCATTCACGACAAAGTCTGATGATCGATACAGAGCGTCCTGAATTGTTTGCGGCGTATTCAGCGCCATCTCCCGTCGAAACTCCGATTTGTACCATAGGGATCGCTTTAGGGCTTCAAGGGCGGCCTTGTCACTTATTCCTTCTACTTTGGACACAACAGGTTTGAACCTTGCCATGTAATCCCAAAGCGGTTCGTTAGGTCCTTGAGATAACGTCCATAGATCAGCGTCGGAGGTGCCTCGGTCCATGAACATCGAGTACTGCTTCAAGAACAAGGCGGAGAGCTGCTGGAAGCTGTTGATCGAATTACGTTCTTGCCTTGAGAACCATTCTAGTGCAGCCCCTTTGAGATGCTCTACAAACAGCAGACAATAACCGGCGTCTTTTTCTTGCCTGGTCAGGTTGGCAGAGTTCCTCGTGAAGGCTCGTCCCATTGCTATGTGGAACGCTGTGATATGAGCTTTCGGGTCGGTGGTTCTTTCAAAGAAAGGGATCCTGACTTTTCCAGGCTCGGGGATCATAGCCTCTGTGATCCTCATCGTGAACGGGGTTCTTTGGGTTGAGCATTCGATCAATCTCCGGCGCGGCACTTGTCGCATTATGTACTTGAGATATCATGGCGCGTATCTCTGCCACTGTCCGAGCCATTGAGGCTCGCAACTCTTCGATCTCCAAGGTCTGTGTGCGGGTCATTCTCCTAGGTGGGCGAGGTCGCTCCTGGTCTTCTCTCCTCGGCTCGTCTTCGTACTCTGCCTGCTCGACCCATCAGAGATTTTCCTCTTCCTCGGTTGGGTCGTTATCGCGAATCGGGTCAGCGACTTTGTCAGCTTGAATGCCATTTAGTGCCGAGGCGAGCTCTTCTTGACCTATCCGCCGAGTCAAGCTGTTTTGTTGTGAGTTCCTGGTTTCGTTGCTCTGCTGGGCGTCCACATCGATCACGTCGTTCTCCTCCTCATCGCCTCGTCGCCTTGAATTCTGACAAAGCGGGGGCAGCTCGGTCATGTTGACTCGGGTAGCTGTGGGAGTTTGTTCGTCGAGGGGACAAAACATTAGTGGAGCCATGGGATTTCTTATGCCGCTACTGGATGCTCCTGCAGGTGTCGAAAAATCAAAGCGTCTCCTGACTCTATCTGTCGGATCGGAGATTCTGGCTCTCCAAGTTGGTTGCCGTCTTTCGGCCGTCATTGTGTCAAGTCTCTCCGTAATCGCCTTGTTCCTCTTGTCCTGCTCGTCGATTTTCTTCATCAACGTGGCAATCATGTTTCGCATCTCCTCCTTGGCTTCGGTGGTTGTCGTTGTCGTGCTTGCTGGTGGAGCGTCTTTCTCCGCGCTGTTGTTGTTGTTGTCGTCTCCGGGTGCATCGGTTGCCATGTTCTTCGGATCTTTAGCTTTTGACGATATTGAGTAAGAAAATTTCGAGTCCCCATAGACGGCGCCAAATTATGGGAGCCAAAACTCGCATAACCAAAAACTTGTTATGAAAAACTTAAGGGATCCGAAATCTCTAGGGTTTATCGCAAGAACAGTAAGATCAAAAAGAGGGGTTTTTGCTGGAAAAGTGTTTAAGTTTTATTGTTCTCGAGTTGTGAAAAAAAGTTATATAATGAATCGCATACATCGGCTATTTATACTAATTCTCTAAACCGCCTAGCCGAAAATCTCGATTTTCGGAATATTTCCTTATCGCTTCGTGCGGCCACCGTCACAATGCCTCGTCTAGGGTTTTTATGGGCTTTCGCCCTTCGAGAATTCGGCTCGGCCCATCTGGAAAAACTGGCTCGGCCCAACACAAAGGAAAGCGGCTCGGCCCATGCTTCCTCTTGCACAGCTCGGCCCACTCTTCGTTCTTCTCACGGCTCGGCCCATCTATCTTTTTCTATGGTTCGGCCCACTCGTCTTGGTGAGCACGGCTCGGCCCACTTGTTTCGTGGGTTGGCTCGGTTCGTATCTAGCGGGCAGCTATTCCTTCTTGCCTAATTGGTTTCTCCGGTACTTGGTCATTTTCAAAATGGTTTTATCTGATTGGGGTGAAACCGACCCCAACAGTTATTAATTTATTTACTTTTTGTATATCTAATTTTGTTTTCTATTTTTTAGTTTTTACATATTATAAGATATTAAATTACAAATTATGTGTAAATGCGTAACCTATTTTAATATAGAATAAAATATTAAAATCTGTTTCTAATCTCTTGGTATTACCAAGTTAAGTCATTTAGGCAGATGGTTATAGTGAGGTGACAATGTCAATATTTTTACTTCTTGCATCATGCATAGTTAAATCATATTATCATAATTCATTGTTATTAAGTTATTGTTAGTTTTATGACCAGTGAGTCAGTGACATTAGGTTATTGTTATTGTTATGACCCGTTAAATATGTAATTAAATTGAACATTTGATGAGATATTTAGGGGGTGAATTGAATCAAATACTTTGAGGGATTTTTTTGTTTGTTTTGGTGAGTTTGAAGATGATTTTGGATATAAGAAACAAACCGTCCACTATACTATTAAGTGAATAGTGGTAAGTTAAAATACCACTACAAAATAAGAAATAAATATATAGGCGACATACTGCATATTATAATAGATATATATTTAGATGTAATATAGAATGATTGTTATAATACTAGGTATAATTTATTATATAGATAAAGACCAAAATTTAATAACTAGAAAAAATGTGATACTGAGAATAGAGAATAGAGAAAGAGACTAGAGATAAAGAGAGATTATTTATTGTTTTAGAAGTTGAGTTGTTTTTCAATCGAACGAATTTCTTCATTTATATTAGGGTGGGCACAATTCTCATCTCGTCCTATCTCGTTCTATTCCCAGTCTTGAATTCTCGTCCTATACGGAATTGTATTTTCATATGGTATAAGTTGTAGATTTCCATTTGGGAACGGAACAGAACTGGAGGGGAACGAAAATTCCTAAAGTCTTAAGAATGAAAAGGAATAATGAAATTCCTCTTCATTCTTTAAAAATACTATGTGAATACCCGCACATAACGTGTGGGTTTTTTTTTCAATTATTTCCAATTTATATATTTTATATTTTTCTAATAAAAACATAATCATCAATTGCTATATTATTATAAATCAATCAATTTTAAATATAATATTCTTAAAAATTAAAAGTTTTATACTAAAAAACCATCAATATGTTTAATTAATTATAATATAAATTCTTGTTTAATATTTACATAAATGTTGTTTGAGAATTAATTAATAAAAAAACTTTTCATATTATTAACAAATCAAAAGTTTTATACAAAAAAGTCATTAATATTTTTAATTAATTATAACATAAATTCTTGTTTAATATTGACATAAATGTTAATTAAGAATCAATTAATAAAAAAAACTTTTCGTTTTCTTTGAGTGGTTAAAAACTTAATATTAAAATTTATTATTTAATTTTCTTTAAAAATTGTAACTTTAAATTAAAAATTGACACATGTCATCTCTATATTAACTTTGAAATGCTGAGGTGTCACTCATATGGAGAGAGTTGGTCATCTTTTATATATAAGATACTATTTTTATGGAATTTATTTTTATATATTTCTCTTCATTCCAAAAAAAATATATCATTTATGAGGAATATCTTTTACACATTATTCCTTGTCATTCCTTCATTTTTAGAGAATTATAGAACAAAAATATTCTTCACCAAATTTGATAAGAAACAATAAAGAAAAAACATTCCCATTATTTAATTCCTTTTCATTCATTTTCTATTTATTCCTATTATTTCTTTAATGGTCACCAATTAGAGCTTATATATTAATTATAAAATATTATATATAAGTAAATATATTATATATGTTAGAAAATTGGAAATAGTAGGATTTAGTTTTCTAATTTTTCTACTATGTTACCAAGACTACTAAAGTTTAATTATTATACATAAACACCATTTTGAAATTCTTCTAAATAAAATTTTTAATTGTCTTATATAAACATCATTTTAAAACCCTTCTAAATTCTAAACCTTAACACCATTAGTCAGCTGCATCAATCATCAATATTTAAGTCGCCACCCTTCAATCTTTTATTTCTCGTGTGACAGCAAGTGTTTTTTTTTTTTTTTTTGCTTTTTTCTTTTTATTTCGTTATTAAGTTAGACTAATATGTTTAGATTTTTACAAAATATGAATTTTTTATATTTTTTTGGAAATTTTGGTACCGTTTCCGTCCTGTCCTGTCCCATTTCCGTCTCATCCCAAAATCTACATGGGACACATATGGGACAACTATTTCAATTCCCAAAGTCTTGTCCCGTTTCCAATCCCGGAAAGTCCCCAAATTCCCATTTGCTCACCCCTAGAACTTTATATACATGAAAAAAAGTAAATTACTGTGCATGCATCGTGATCGTGGATTCCATACTTTTCATGTTTATTCATACACCCTTTTCTCATGTGGCAAAATGTGTATATGTTTGCGTTGCTTATTAGTTTGAATCGTTCGAAAGACACAAACAAAGAACAAAAAGCCAATTTACTTACTTGAAGGACAAAACATGGCCTTGCTAAAACGAAAGGTATATGACACAAATAGCATCTGCACAAAGGCTTATCACATATATTGGAACCTTAGTTCTCCTATAAATGTAGACAAAGAATTCATTACGAAATGCACCCAAAACTAACGCGAAACCCTCTCCCCCCCCCCTCTTATTTATTCTTTCTTGTGATTGGTCTTCAGAGACCTAACACAATCGAAATGATATCTGGATCGTTAGGCAATGGGATCCCAGAATCGATGGGACAAAACCGCGGGAACATAAAACGTTGCCTCGAGAAGTACATTGAGAAGGGCAGAAGGGTGATGAAATTAAACCAGTTGATGGATGAGATGGAGATTGTTATCAATGATTTAACACAACGCAAGCGAGTCATGGAAGGTGATCTTGGAAAGATCTTCTGCTTCACTCAGGTCTTGCCAAACTCTTTTGATTTTTCCATCTTTTCTTATTGTGGAAATTTTTAAGAATCTAACATTTTAAGTAGCTTTCTACGTATATCAAGGGTCTTTCGATTATTATTATAATAAAAATATTTTACCTTCTGGTCACTGCAGAATACTTTCTAAATATTTGTTGTCAAATGCTAAATTGATTGTTTTAAAAATATTTATGAAGGCTAATAAGATCCTCTTTTACAATTACTTGGCATTAAAAGGTGTCATCTCTTATAATCTTGATTATGTATTTTTTCCCTTATATACGTGAGAATATTGCTAATGTTAATTGGTTTGAAAAATAGCATATCATGAGCTAGATTTAGCAATATAAATGTGTATGAAACTGCAGGAGGCAGTGGTAATTCCTCCAATCGTGGCATTTGCGATAAGAGGGAACCCGGGAAATTGGCAATACGTGAAGGTTAACTCTTCCGATCTCTCGGTAGAAACTCTATCAAACACGCAGTATCTCAAACTCAAAGAGCTTCTCTTTGACGAGAACTGGTGCCTACACATTTTCTTCTCTTTTTTCTTCACCAAATACGTTTACTTTCTTCAGCTATTGGTCTGATTGGAAGTTTGCAAATAGGGCTAAAGATGAAAATGCGTTGGAGGTGGATTTTGGTGCGTTGGATTTCACTCTGCCTCAGCTTTCGTTGTCGTCTTCAATAGGAAATGGCCTACGCTTTGTCACGTCAAAGCTTGGAGGCCGTTTAAACGATAACCCGCAGTCTCTCGTGGACTACTTGTTGTCACTTGAGCATCAAGGAGAGGTTAATTTTGTTTTCCATTCATTGATTCATGTGTTTCTTTTTGTAAATGACTTTTTTTTTTGCGTTTGTGGTTTACATATGGAAAACAAAAAACAAAACTTAAAAAAAAGTACCACAAAGCAATAAGGAATACCACAAATTAAATTTAACATATTATTTTGTTTTACGTTTACATTGATTAACAAAAATGTGGATTCATTGAAGAACGAAAAAGAAAAGAAAATTACACTACACACACACAAAAAAAAAGCAAATGCAAACATATATAACACAAATAAACATCGAAGCCTAGTTGATTCTAACCTTAAAGAGATGTTAATATATAATTTCAGAGCCTTATGATGAATGAGACACTAAACACAGCTCGAAAGCTTGAGATGAGTTTGATTTTGGCTGATGTTTTCCTATCGGAGCTGCCTGAGGACACACCTTTCCAAGCCTTTGAACTCAGGCTAGACCTTAAACTCCTCTTTTTTAAACAAAAAGAAAGAAAAAAAAACTCAATGTGTTATATATTCACATTTTTAACCGAGCAGAACCGATTTGTTGGTTAAGCGGATTAATTTTGTGCTAAACCAAAAACAGGTTTAAGGAGTGGGGTTTCGAGAAAGGATGGGGAGAAAACGCAGGGAGAGTAAAAGAGACCATGAGAATATTGTCAGAGATTCTTCAAGCCCCTGATTCTGGCAACATTGATAGATTCTTTGCAAGGATTCCTAGAATCTTCAACGTTGTTATCTTCTCGGTTCACGGCTACTTTGGTCAAACCGATGTTCTTGGTTTGCCTGATACCGGCGGTCAGATCGTTTACATTCTTGACCAAGTCAAGGCCCTTGAAGCTGAATTGCTTCACAGAGTTACCTCTCAAGGCCTTAATTTCAAACCGCAGATTCTTGTTGTACGTATTCTTTTTCAAAAATTGAGTATAAAATCTTGATCATGAACCCAAGAATTTACATACGTGTCTAAGTCGAAAAAGCCACATTCGTTATGGTATATACATTCAAGTCTTGAATGGTAGTACCGTTTGTACTAATTAATTGTTATACTTTTTCTCAGTTAATGTGATATCGAGTTGATAATTATATTTGGTTTTAGGTAACACGATTAATCCCAGACGCAAAGGATACTACATGTAACCAAGAATTCGAACCCATTATCGGTACCAAACATTCGAACATTCTTCGAATTCCATTTGTAACAGAGAATGGGATTTTAAGTCGTTGGGTTTCCCGCTTTGATATCTACCCATACCTAGAAAGGTTCACTAAGGTTAAAATTAAATATAAGAATGTTAGGTTTTGTTTTTATCCATTTTGCAGGAACTTTTACTTAAATGTAAATATTATGTATATAGGATGCAACAACAAAAATCTTGGATATCTTGGAGGGAAAACCTGACTTAATTATCGGAAATTATACGGATGGAAACTTGGTGGCTTCACTCATGGCTAATAAGCTTGGAATTACTCAGGTCCCTTACCTTTTAATTCCTTAATTATGATCAATAGTTACTCATTTTATGTCAAGAAATGAAAGAAAAAAAAAACATATACTGTATATAAATCCAGGCAACTATTGCACATGCATTGGAGAAGACTAAATATGAAGACTCTGACAACAAATGGAAAGAGTTTGATCCTAAATATCATTTTTCATCTCAATTTACGGCTGACTTAATCTCTATGAACTCTGCCGATTTCATCATAGCCAGCACTTACCAAGAGATCGCTGGAAGGTAACCAAATAATTTCATTAGGACAGGGATTGTTCCGGTTTGACGAAAATCGAGTGGTATAGTTAATGGTTCGGTTTGATTTGACAGTAAAGAGAGGGCAGGCCAATACGAGAGACACATGAGCTTCACACTTCCAGGGCTATATAGAGTTGTATCCGGCATCAATGTGTTTGATCCGAGATTCAACATCGCAGCTCCTGGCGCGGATGACTCTATCTACTTCCCTTTTACGGCGCAAGATCGGAGATTCACCAAATTTTATCCTTCCATTGAAGAAATCTTGTATAGCCAAAATGAGAATGATGAACACATGTACGTCTCTATTTCATATAGTTATGCTAACCAAGTTTTTAATTTTTATCAATGGCTAAATTTAACCAATATTTTTCTTACGAACCAAAGTGGTTACTTGGTGGACAAGAAGAAACCGATCATCTTCTCAATGGCAAGGCTTGATGTCGTGAAAAACCTAACCGGATTAACCGAATGGTATGCCAAGAACAAGAGGCTACGAGACTTAGTAAACCTTGTGATTGTTGGAGGATTCTTCGACCCGTCCAAGTCTAAAGACAGGGAAGAGATCTCAGAGATCAAGAAGATGCATACTATGATTGAAAAATACCAACTCAAGGGTCAGTTTAGATGGATCGCAGCTCAAACCGATCGAACAAGAAACGGTGAACTGTACCGATGTATTGCAGATACAAGAGGTGCTTTTGTGCAGCCTGCACATTATGAAGCCTTTGGTCTTACTGTCATTGAAGCTATGAGCTGTGGTTTGGTCACATTCGCCACTGACCAAGGCGGTCCTGCTGAGATTATTGTGGATGGTGTCTCTGGTTTCCACATTGACCCGAGCAACGGAGAAGAATCAAGCGATAAGATTGCAAATTTCTTTGAGAAATGCAAAATCGATGCTAATTACTGGAACATGTTTTCGGCTGAAGGACTGCAACGCATAAATGAATGGTACATTTTACTAATGCTGCCTATTTTTGGCTAAGGGTCTCTGGTAATATATAGCATATAATTCAGTCGGTATCTAAAATTCTTACCCTAAGTGTAGTATCCTTATCAAAATCAAGTCGGACAATTTTGGTATCGGATATTCATATTCTTACTAGATTGAGTAACTTCGGGTAGTCCGGGTAGTTTTGGATAATTTTGTAATGTTAGATCATTTTTAGAACATATAAAACATTTTGGATAATGAATATTTAGAACATTTTGGATAATTTTGGGAAATTGCTGGGGGGTAATGTTAGATCTTTTTTAGAACATTTAGATCATTTTTATAAAAATTATCACTCAACAAAATGATTTCTAAAGAGAGTTTAGTTTATATATGTGCAGCTATACGTGGAAGATATATGCAAACAAAGTGATCAACATGGGGAGTACATATAGCTACTGGAGGCATTTGAACAAAGATCAGAAATTGGCAAAGCAGAGATATATACATTCCTTCTACAATCTCCAATATCGAAATTTGGTAAAATTATTTAGTCTTAATTTTTTTTACTTATGTTATGATCAGAATCTAAACATAAATGTTATTACCGAAAACCAAAACAAAAAATCTAAGTATAAATGTTTTCTTCTTTTTGTTTGGAACAGGTGAAAACTATACCCAAACTGAGTGGTATTCCTGAGCCTCCTCCTCTTCCTCCAAAGCCTTTGGTTAAACCATCAGCATCTAAAGGGTAAATTGAAGTATCATTCAGAATAGCCAAAGATTTTATAGATGAGTACATATATTAATGTTAGTATGCTATAACTTTTTAACTTTACAGCTCGAAGCGAATACAGTCACGATTGGGTTTCAGGATGTTTGGTGCTTAACCTCTCTCTAGAACAAGTGCAGCTAGTATCGTAATAAACACAAATGTATTTCATTTTTACAATTGATTCTTTGGTAATGTTATGTACTAATGTGTGATTGATTACTGATTACCATATTGAAAAGTTGGAAGGATGTGAAAATATACTTTGAAGGAATATTAATAATAGTTGAAGCGGTTGTGAGATTTAGTCATTTTAATACTGTATGTTGATTAACAAGCTTAACCTTGATGATACTTTGTTTCTGTAGTGAATAAGTCTTTGTCTTCCACGTTTGGTTTTCTTGACTGAACCAAATCAACAAAAAAGTTAATGGAATTCAAAGAATAAATATTTTGGAGCATTTTCTAAATAATAAGTAGCTAGAGAGACTGAGAGCACATTTTCTTCCAAATCTCATATTTGATTCAAATGCATTCCAGAAATTAACAATAGCTACAAAATGCCCTTGAAGGGTCGATGGATTCTCTGGAAAATGCTTTTAGCAGTTTTTAGATAACAAAAAACGCATAATCACTTCACCATTACATCATTCCAAAGAGTTATAAATTAGAACCTAGCTTAGTCAGTCATTAGTCCCCTGGATAGATTTACTTATATTCCTCGATCACCTGAGAGTAGAACTCCCAAGATTCATGTGTCTCACTTATGGCCGCCTGGCCAATAGGATTCTCCGCTACAAACTTTTGAACATTGTCCACGTCCGCTAACTTTACCAAGTACGTTAATAGCTCACCAGCTGTGTTCTCAAGAAATGAAAAATATCAGCGTGAATTAATAAATTAGAAACCGCATAAGATATTAGCTTTCAACAGGTATCTTTCTTAGCATCTGATCAAAACAGAATGGTAAAGAAAATGGATGTTGTAGAGTATTAAGAAGGTAAAGACTCACCCAACACAGAATCTTCATGGTCTGAGTACTTGTACGGGAGAGGAAAGATTCCAGTGTGTGGCTGACAGAGAAGTAAGAATAATACCAACCAATGTTAGTGTTTAAAGTAAATCACAGACATTGAACAAGTGTTCCGAGTACTTACAGGATTACACAAAGCCTTGTAGGGTGAGTCATCAATCAATAAGGTGTTTGACTCATCGTATTTTACTTTGCCACAACTGACACATGTCCCTACACGCTCCCACACTCTTCTTAGATCCTTAAGGAATAGAGGTTTTGAACTATTCTCCAGAGTCTTGAACCTTGTGGTAGTGCACATACCTTGATCCTGTGTACATACAGAAAAGGAATTAGAATAAACTCTGCTCGTATGTAAATTACATATCTCGTAGTCAAAGAAATACAATTCTAGAGATTGTATACTATATTTATACTTCCAATGCAAATTACATCTCTCATAATCAAGTACATAGCTCATAACGTTGTGGAGATCACTTACGAAACAGAAATACACTTTTTTCGAATAGGTCTTCAAGATGTTGTAAATCAAAGATTCCAATCCACTGTTAAGAGAAAAAGGAAAGACGGAGTAGATTAAACTTAAAATATGTATTAAAAACCATATGCATTTTTGTATTGGATCAGTCAAGAATCTTACGTGCGCCTGGAAGACCATATCCCAACTTCAAATCTCTCAAAGCAGAAGTCAAGAAAAGGACCAAGAAAAGGTCTCTCGAAAACTATAGAAAAGAACAAAGATGATTACTTAAGAGTCACATAAGCATGTAACAAGTTACAACTGGCCACATTGAGATTAATTCTTTCTTACCTGATCTGCCTGCTACATGACTATCTGGAGCGCGTTGAACATTAGACCCATAAACAACATCAGCGAGGATTCCGTTCAAATCCAATACAATCAGCTTTCTGCTTATGAAACTTTGACATGTGCATCTACTTGAATCTACTCCTTGACTCACGCTATTGTTTACTAACACAGAGCTTGATAACGATGCTTCCCCGACTAAGTCTGCTTTTTCCTCATTCCTTTGTACAGGAACATCATCATCAGTCTTCTCAATCTTCTCAGACTCGCTAGGCTTTTTTTTCTTCTGCTTGTTCTTCCTCATCTTATTCTTACTCGTGTTTACGTCACCAACAACACCTTCCTCTCTCGAAACATCCTGATCACCTTCTCCCTTTCCATAGTTTCTCTGATGAGAATCTTCAACAATCTGAGAACCGGAAGCTATGAAAGTATCTTCAACTTCAGCCTCTACTTTTTCACACAACTCCTTACTCTCAGTCACATCTGAGTGCATCTTCTTCCCACTTGTTTCTCCATCCAAAGTTTCCCTTTTTCTCTTCTTTGTTGCAGTCTCCACCTCCTTCTCCTTCTCAGTCTCAAGAGGCTCATTGTTTTCAACGATTGCTACTTTGACAGCATCCACATACACATACCAGTCACTAATGATGCCTTGAAAAACTTTACTCAAAATCGCTGAATCATGGCAATGAAAGAACCGATTTCGGCATTTAACCTGAAAACACAAAACCAATCCTAACTAACCTGATTATGAACAGACAAGGCAGCTAAATCCATATATACATACATAAATACATACCTTCAGAGCAGAAATTTCGATTTCACCAATCTCAGGATAGCATTCCTGATGCTTCTTGAGTAAATTTTCTACCATTAAACCGCAAAAATTCAGAAACGGGGTAACAATGTGCAGCCAGAGAAACGAAAAAAAAAAGTCGAATAACCAAATTAAAGGGAGTCTTTATGTTCCGAACCTTTGAAATCAGAGCTTGTTTCATCTTTGCCGAGGAGAACCCCAACATAGGTTTCAAGGTTCGTATTCACAAAGACACACCGACTCTGAGATTGTTCGAGGTTGGCCATTAGCACAAGGTTTGAATTTTCGGAAATGGAAGGAAGTAGACGAGCGAGAGTGAAGAAGATTAAGGAGCGGAAAGGATTTTAGGGTTTCTTTTAATCTCAAGAGTCGCTTTTGTCTGATTTTAAAAGAAGGGTTTATTAAAAATCAAACTCAATTCAGGTTTTTTAATGGTTGAAGACGAGGGGATCTGTAAAGCAAAAAAAAAACAAAAAAAGTGTTTTCATGTCTAGTTCTTTTTTCTTTAATAACTCGATACGTCAACCGATCTAAGTTCTAAATAATTTAACTAAATTTTGCCTCCACACTACACTTAAATATTTTATTAATAAAAATTATATGCAATTAATTATATTTTTAGTGTTTTAATAATATATTAAAAATATTATGATATTAATCTAATAATTTTTCTGTAAATTTTGAGAGTTTAACTGTTTTGTTTTAAATTTATATATAATATGTCATATTTTAAAAAATATATTATTTGGTCAAACACTTATAAGTTAATATATCCAAACCAACTAAAATTTTTACAAATTAATCAAATACTACTTTTTAAACATAGTATTGACATGATGATAAAATATTATACATTCACTTCTTTAAATCATGAAGATAATTTTTTTCCATCATTTTCACTTTTATTCCAATTATATATGTGTTCTTTAAAAACAATAAAAATAATAAAATTTAAAATTTAATTTTTTTCTCTTCTCTTGTTTAACCGATACATAATTTAAAAATAAACTAATAAATAATATTTTGTCTTGAGATTAATAACAACTTTAAATTTGAAACCAAAATAATAGTTGAATGTAAAATGAATAAAATCACACAAAATTATGAATCAAATATATTTTTGTTAATTGGTTGTGTAAACGTTTGAATAATTTTTCAATAATTACACATCATCTCTTCTAATAAAAATGAATTTGTTTTCATCATGTTCATTTTATTCTTGTTATATCTGTTTTTTCAATGAATATATCATATTTATTTATTTTAATAATTTTCATATGATTATATCAGATTCATCATATTCATTTTCACTTCTTCTAAGTAGGCAAAATCGGTACAATTTAATATATAGAGATTTAGAAATAATAAAATAACAAATTGAACAACTCAAAACTAAGAACTCTACATTAATATATTGCAATTCCAAGTCGAATATATAAAATGTAATTTTTTGATCATTTTCGCATAATATATTACATGAGATTATGTGGAAATATGTTTGTATATGTGAAAAAAAAATTAGATAAATATATATCATAATTATTAGTTATTTAAAATTCTACGTGAAAAATCTTAAAATCAAGTAACATAAACTTGTTTAAGTAGCATAATTTTTATAGATAATAAATTAAATTTGTAACTTAAATAGTGATAATGGAGATCATAATATCATGTTTGGTTTTTTTTTGTTAATAGAATTTTTTTATTTTTTTATTTTTTTAATTTTCTTAACCATAATATTAGAATTAGCGAACTTTTTTATAATTTACAATTTTGATATATACGAATAGAATTAAATTTTTAAATGTTGATGTGGATGCTTTGAAAATAAATAATTGAATAATTTTTTAATTAACAATTTTCCCTATATTGTTTTGTATTAGCAATGTAATTTTATAATTTAGTAAAATTTTAAGTTTAGTTATTGATGTACACTAATAAGATTGACCTTTTAAATCTTATGTGGATGTCCTTAGAAACATATAGCTTCAATTTTTATTTTTTATAAAGATATTTTTTGTTAACAATATAATTTTAAAATTTGAAATTTTTTTTGATTTAAAATCTTGATGTGGACCAATAAAATTAAACTTTCAAATCATATGTGGACATTCTTAGAGGCATATAGCTTTAAATTTTTAATAAAAGATTTAGAAATAAAATCTGGAAGATCCCACACGAGGCAAGTGATTTTGGTCTCTCCTCCTTGTTTTGAGGCTTATCGGATGTATTCAGATGCTGCTTGGTCAGCTAATTATTACCTTTGTGGTTAACGTTAGGTTGTTAAAACCCCATCAGATGCCATGTTATTTCAAAAATCTTCTTCGGATACCTCAGTCTTTGTTTTAATGACGGAACTTCTTTTTCTATTTTCAGTGCTTCTTTTTTCAAAAGTGTCATGATTTTGGTCTATCCTCCTTGTTTTGAGGCTTACCGAATGTATTCAGATGCTGTTTGGTCAGCCAATTGTTATTTTTGTGGTTAAGGTTGGGTTGCTAAAACCCCATCTGATGTCAGGTTATTTTAAAAATCTTCCTCGGATACCTCAGTCTTTGTCTTAATGACAGAACTTCTTTTTCTATTTTCAGTGCTTTGTTTTTCAAAAGTGTCATGATTTTGGTCTCTCCTCCTTGTTTTGAGGCTTACCGAATGTATTCATATGCTACTTGGTCAGCTAATTGTTACCTTTGTGGTTAAGGTCAGGTTGCTAAAACCCCATCTGATGCCATGTTATTTCAAAAATCTTCCTTGGATACCTCAGTCTCCATCGTCTTAATGACAGAATCTTTTTCTCTATTTTCAATGCTTCTTTTTCAAAAGTGTCGAGTATCAATCACTTGATATGTTTCTCGGATTGTTTGAAATTTATCATTCTTCTCAAATTCGGTGGCAAAGCTTTATAGATTTTACGATCTCTTTTCAATTTTAAAGCGGTTTATAATAGTTTTGTTTATATCACCTTTTATTATAGTTAAACATATAGTTTAGTCAAGTTTGTTCTTTTACGTTGTAATGACTTATATTTTAGTGAAACTTAACTCTATTTTTTTGTTTTTTATTTGAAATAGTTGCATACACAGAAATTTTTTTTTTAAATTTATTATAGTTATGTGACAAAAATTTTGATGCTAATATAAAAGTCTCTTAATATATGTGTATATATCTAATTTAAATTTGAAAATTCCTTTTTAATATGATTTATTTTAGTTTTTTATTATTAATATAAAATTTGTATATAAATTTTTATCTTTAATAATTTTAAAAAATAATAATAAAATTTAGAAACTATTTAATTTTCAATATTGAGGTGGACCAATAAAAATTATACAAAATTTCTTTATTCAGCAATAATATTAGAATTTGTAAACTTTTTTAATTTTTTTATTCAGCAATAATATTAGAAATTGTAAACTTTCCTTAATTTTGAATGCTGACGTGGATCAATAGAATTAAAGTTTTAAATCCTATGTGGACGCCTTGAGAAGCTTATAGCTTCAACTTTTATTAGTATATATATATAAGATTTTTGATTAAATGGGAGGTAAGTCTGAGGGAAAAAAACCTTATTCTCAACAAAAGAAGAAATAAAATATTGAGTTAACTTGTCTGATTTTCTATGATACATTGATACTTCACTCCAAAAGAATCAATTCTAGAGAGGGTCATCGACATATTATGTTATAAATTGATTCTTTATATAATTTTTTCAGTCAAAGCAACTTTCAAACTCAAAATTTTTTGTAAATTACTTTTATTTAGACAATGTTAATTGCAATAAAATTTCAGTAATCTCTTCTTATGGAATCAAACATCTTTTCCATAGAAACAAAACAAAAAAAAGAGAGAATTTTCTGATAGATTTCAGATAAATTTTTATTTACTAATAATGTAACAGAGAAAGTGTGAAGACTAGTCCTGAAACTCCTATGATAGTTTACCTTTTACAAGATTCTTTAAGCTAAATGTTTCAGTTAACAAGTTCGGGTTGAATGCAATGCATTATTTAGGATTTACTTTTGTGTATAAAATAAGTCTATATTGTAATTGAAAACTCAAGGAGAGATAAATGCAATGAAACAATTTATCATTTTCTCAACTACATCACATATTTTGTTCACTGAGGCAAAGAAGTCAAAGGAGTAGTGTAAATGATATCGATGAGGAGTTTGATTCTTGTACTTGGGATGTTTGCTCTCTACCTCAAGTAAAGAAGACCGTTGGTTGCAAATGGATTTATGTACAATTTCTTCTGTTAAATCTCAATTATCTTTCTTGCTTGACATGAAGTTTTATTTAGCTTTAACCAAAGTTGAAATCTATATCTCCAAATCTCTTTCTCTTGAGAGCTGATCTTCTCTGTCGATTGAGTATGAATCTTGTATACGTTCAACTCAGATCTTCTAATTATGTATTTGATTGTTAACATTGTGATTACTACTTTTGTGTGATGTACTGATGAATATGTTGAAGTTAAAGGTTATATTACATTACCTTGAAGCTAAGAAAGCTTGGGAATCCAATACATGTGCAAGAAAATTCACATATCAAGAAACCGTAAATTTAGTCGAGTACATACGTTAATATCTAAATTGTTGCAATATTCATAACTTTTATGAAGCACTCGTGATCAACATAAAATGAGAGAGAAGAAGCTGTAACTAGTCTCTTCGTCTCTGTTCAAACGCCAATTAAAACTCCATAACGATATATTTCAAATTCCAACGACCATCTACTCCATCTCCGACTGAAAGTATTTTGTTTTGGGAGTTATCAACGAAGAATTTAAGTCAGAAGTGCTAAGATCATGATAATAATATTTGCTAAAAACCACTTGTGACTTGTTCATGCTTTTCAATCCATCAAAACAAAACAAAGAGAGGGGAGATACTGGTTTCTTGTTTACAACACTGATTAAATCATCTTCGTTACAGGGCTCTCAGCGTCGGACAACAACTCATCGTCATGTGACTGAGAATCTCTCAGGAGAGCCTTTCGGCAAGAAGTTGACATTCTCCCCAAAAGCCTGTTTACAAGACAAGAAGGAGAAATAAGTTTTATGAACATATATAGTTTGTGTAGCTAAGTTTGAAACTTTTTATGTACCCCAAAATGATCACTTACTTATTTGTTCGTCCTGTAACTCTGACCAACACATATTTTGGTGAACTGTCTGATGATGAGCTAACGGTCTGATCTTGCTTCTTACCACCACCAACAATTTCAGACTTCTCTATCGGAATTTGCTTGGAAACTCTATCATCATCAGAATCATCGCTGAGCTCAATAATTTCAATATCCTTTTTAGCATTAGTCTCATTTGCGTTTTCCATAGGAAGAGCCTCCTCCAAAGCAGCACTGATCTTGTTAGCACCTGTCCCATTAGCGTTTTCCATGGGAAGAGCTTCCTCCAGAGCAGCAATGTTCTTGTTAGCAGCCGTCTCATCTGCGTTTTCCATGGGAAGAGCCTGCGCAGCAATGTTCTTGTTAACATCTGTCTCATTTGCGTGTTCCATGGGAACAGCTTCCTCCAGAGCAGCAATATCCTTGTTAGCATCCATCTCATTTACGTTTTCCATGGGAAGAGCCTCCTCCAGAGCAGCAATGTTCTTGTTAGCATCTGTCTCATTTGCGTTTTCCATGGGAACAGCTTCCTCCAGAGCAGCAATATCCTTGTTAGCATCCATCTCATTTACGTTTTCCATGGGAAGAGCCTCCTCCAGAGCAGCAATGTTCTTGTTAGCATCTGTCTCATTTGCGTTTTCCATGGGAACAGCTTCCTCCAGAGCAGCAATATCCTTGTAAGCATCCATCTCATTTACGTTTTCCTTGAGAGGAGTCTCCTCCAGAGCAGCAATGTTCTTGTTAGCATCTATCTCATTTGCGTTTTCCATGGGAAGAGCCTCCTCCAAAGCAGCAATATCCTTGTTAGCAACCCTCACATTTGCGTCTTCCATAGGAGTCTCCTCCAGAGCAGCAATGTTCTTGTTAGCATCTGTGTCATTTGCGATTTCCATAGGAAGAGCCTCCTCCAGAGCACCAGCACAGTTTACATTTCCCTGCACAAGAAAACGTGTTTGCATAATCAGGCATGTGCTAGAGAAGGAAACAGCTAGAGAAAGGTTCTTGAAGACATAATTACCATATCGAGAGGACTCTCATCTCGGTTCTTGAAAGGCTTGATTTGCTTTTGCCTTTGCTCTAGCTTTCTCTTCTTCCTCATTTGATATTCCTTTTGCCTTTTCTCCTTCGTCTTAACCCTCAGGAGTTCAACATGCAAGATCAAGTCTTCATGAGCCTTTGCAAAACCCAGAAAATCATCATCGGATAAATGAAAAAACAGACCACCGCGTTCAACCTGATATTATGTAATAAGAAAAGAATAACAACTCTTTTTAGGTTTTGCTAACAATAACAAAAATGGGTATGAACAAAACATAAACATACCTTAAACCCAGAGATACTAATTTCCCCAAATTGTGGGCATTTTTCTCGGTGACTGTTGCAAAGTCTCTCTATAATTAAACCAAAACAATTATGTGATTTGTTACAGCCAGAAACGATATTCATCAGAATCAAAGGAGTATCCGTACAGATAATTTAAGCAAAAAGCAAAAAAAAAAAATCGATTTTGGAATTTTATGGTCCTTACCTTTGAAATCGGTAATGGACTCGCCGTCGTGAAAGAGAATAGCTATATTAGTGCCTAAGTTTGTCTCCAAGTAAGCGGAGTGACTCTCTGCTCCAGCCATTATTAGTATCCTTTTGCAGATCCCTGAAAATCAAACCCAACCCATGCATAAGACAAGAAAATCTGCAGAGAGATAAAGGTTCGGGAGAAAAGAAATTAGGGTTTAACCAAGAAGGGATAGAAGAAGAATAACTGATTTTCGGAGAAAATGAGAGAAGGTAAACAGTTCTGTGTAGAATCGGAAGATCAACAGTTCTGAGAGAAGGTTTTAAAGTTTCTTAATTTTTTTTTTACCTCGTTTTAAAGTTTCTTAATTTGAGAGCAAAATAAAGACAAGCGTGAAGAGAAGAAGACCTCTTTCACTCTCTCTCTTTCCAATATTATTTAGAGTCAATTACAATAAAAGACATTTTCCCCACTTTCTGGAAAAGGCACTTGTTACTATTGATGTACTTTTGCCTATGTGACATAGTGTGAAATTTCTAAAAAGACCTTCACTAAACCAGGCTAGGGAAATTTTTACTTTGTGTTCATATTTTGACAGTGCTTCTTTTCCGGCTAACCGAAATCTGGATTTCGTTTGGGATTTCGTTTTTCGAGAGAACTGTAATTGAATCTGGATTTCATATGCGGCTGATAAATTGTAAACGAAAAATGGAACCGACGGTTCGTTTGGTTTCGAACGACTAAGCGAAAAATAAACTGAAAGAGTTTTTGCAGATTCATGATTTCGATATTTTCCTGGGTTCTTGCGTTTCGATTTAAAATTGAAAATTGTTGTATGGCACTTTTTGATTCTTGTAATAGTGAAGTAGATACACCTTCGACGATCAGAAACCTACGCCTTCGACGATCGATAGATATATCTTCGACGATCGGAAACATATACGGATAAGACTTGTTTTATTTGTCGATAACAGTAGCGGGTGGATAGAGATTCCTGGATTGTTTTCCTTGGACGTAAGGTTGGGGATAGTTGCATATAGTTATACATGGGCCTTGTTAATGGGCTGCAACAGCGTCTTAAGGTAGAGTATATCTTGTGTGGTAAGATGTTATACGATATCAGTCCTTGGATACATGTTAGTGGATAATGTAGATGTATAACGGGGCTATGCTTTGTTAGCTTCTCTCTAGAAGGGCCCACAAAATTAAATTTTGATCAATAGTCATAGCCGTCCGATTTGCATTTTAATAATCTTGATCCAACGGTGTGTCTACGTTTGGTAGGTAAACGTCCCAATCTTACACCTTGGGAAACCTCGTAATATTAGGTTAACCTGTTTCATTTGAGCAGACACGTTCGGCGCTGGCGGATAAAGCTCTAACAGGTTTGCTGTAGAAGTAGCATTTTTAGAGTTCGTGGATGTTTATATCGTGGACATGAAAGCTTTTTTTTTTTGCGATATGATTATAGGTCCACTGTTAGATATGGATGAGAATTGTTTGGTAATATGTGGCGAGTGGATTCGTTCGAGTGAAGGGCTCTGGGATTTCGTTGTGGACAAGCTTAAGATGTCTAGAGTTGTTCCACTTAGGCCCGGCATTAGTATCACGGAGTTGAAAAAGAGTGTACTGAGTGAGTTTTTTTACGATGGCGGCGAAGGTGTGACGGTGACATTAAGTTATTGGCCTCCTAATAGCACCGAACTAGCTACCAGCATTTCTACACCGCCGGTTATGGTTACCAACGATAGTTCGATAGGCTATTTCTTAAAACACTTCAGGGTCCAGAGTAATGTAAACCTGTTCGCAAAGTTTGATGGAGACGAGAACAAGGTGGGTAAAAGCGGGTTTGAGGGAGGTTGTAGTGTTAATAGGAATGCGGTGAGAAGAAGAAGTAGTGGTGGTGATTTTTCGGGTGATCTTTCTGGGTACAAAACACCATATCCTACAAGACGCGGACCGAGTAATTTCGAGGGTGAAGGTTTCACATTTAAAACTCCAGTGACAACCAGCGGCGATGGTTCGTTTAAGAACCCTGTTCCAGTGAGGGTGCGTAAAACTGTGGTTATTGAAGTCCCTGGATTTGGAAGGAAGCTAGGCTTTTTACAGACCAACGAAGGTCCAAATAGTGTTGGTAGTGGGTTGAAAACCACTCCATTGACGTCCACAGTGTTGGTTGTGTGTCTTCTCCGCCAAATTCCACAAACAAGGAGGCTAAAAAACAAGATGGTTGCAATCCAGTAACTTCTAGAAAGAGGGACTTTATTACTGATGAATGTAGCTTCAGGGCTAGGAAATCAGCTACAGGGACCTTCGAAGGCCAGCGTAACGTATTGCCTAACAGTTTGGACGAAGAGCTGTTTAAACACGCGGAGATGTTTGAAGAAATTTACAATAATGGAAATGGAAACGGTAATAGAGATGACGGTTTGCATGTGGAAGCTGATGAGAATGTTTTCTCAGAGAGTGATGATGATGAGGAAGGTGATATTGGTGATGAAATAGATTATGATGTGATGACACATGAGTACGATAAGGAATTTTGGAAGCCATTTTTTGATGAGGCATACGGTGGGTCCAATGCAGTTGACGTTATGTGCGACCCTGTAGATACATCTGAGAAGAAGTGGCAATGTCTGAATGATGGGGATGTGATTAGGTGTAGTACAAATGATGCGTTTGACCACGACGTATATGTAGGGAACCCACCAGGAGGAGGGTTTACGAAGACAGAAACTCATGGATGGAGTGGTGTGGATGGGTTTGGGACAACGCCAAAGGAGTGTCCACGTGATATTGGATCTGTGGATGATGAGGAATTCGACATTCCACCGCTATTTGACGATACCCTGTACGATAATTCTGATATTCCTGATTTGGACCTGGTGGATGGGGAAGATTGTGTTAGAGTTGGCAAGGTTTATCCGTCAAAGGAAGATTGTAGGATTGCACTAGCTGTCTATGCAATAAAGGAGATGTTTCAGTTCAAGCAGACGCGTACGAAGCGGAATAGTTTTGTGGTGAGTTGTCTCGATACGCGATGTGACTGGCGAGTGTTGGCTAAGGAAATAAAAGGTAGCTCTTATTACGAGATAAGGAAGGCACATTTGGAACACACATGCGATATTGAGACTAGAAAAGAGTTTTAAAAAAGAGCATCGTCCCGTGTTATCGCTGCTGTATTTAAATCAAAGATTGGTGATCCCGTCAACGGTCCGAAAACAAGAGAACTGCAGCGCCTTGTACTAGAAGATTTACGGGTTAACGCTTCTTATATGAAGTGTTATAGGGCGAAAGAGAGTGTTGTTTTGGGAGTCAGAGGTGCAGATGATGAGTCGTACAGTAAGCTTCCTGAATATCTTTACATGTTGAAGATGGCGAATCCAGGAACTGTTACAGAATTGAAGACATAAACTGATGAAAATGGGTTTGAGCGATTTAAGTACTTGTTTCTATCGTTTGGTGCATCTCTGGCTGGTTTTAGGAGACTTAGGCATCTAATTGTGTTAGATGGTACTCATTTGGGTGGGAGATATAAAGGAGTGTTGCTAACAGCTAGTGGACAGGATGCTAATTTCCAAGTGTTTCCACTAGCCTTTGCAGTTGTGGACAGCGAGAATGATGCTGCCTGGATTTGGTTTTTACAGAACTTGGAGAAGTTGCTTGCAGACAGCAATCGGTTGACAATCATTTCTGATAGACACAATTCTATTAAAGCTGCGAAGAAAATGGTATATCCTAAAGCCATTCATGGAGCTTGTATTGTGCATGTTCAGAGAAATGTCACTTCAAGGTATAAGAATAAAGGCCTTTCGAAATTGGTGGGAGCTGCCGCGTTTGCATTTAGCATCACCGAATTCAGGGAGATATACGGTAAGGTTAGAGGTATGAATGCTGATTGTGCCAGATATTTGGAGAAAATGGGCACAACGACGTGGACGCGAGCTTATTTCCCTGGGGATCAATATAACCTGATGACTAACAACATAGCGGAAACGCTGAACAAAGCATTGAGGGAGGGTAGGAATTCGCCGATTATAGAGCTGCTGACTTTTATCCAGTCAATGATCACTACAAGAAAGAGGGGCTTTTCCGTCGAATTATTTACGACGATTCGTAGGTCGTGGAGTGCGCATGAACAAATTTGGAGTGGTAGATGTAAACGCATCTCGGCAATACAATAAGTTCGAGCCATTTATACTTGCATCTCAAGCAGAACAAGTCACCTTTGTTCCATATCCTCGAGTTCGGAATACGGGAATTTCATGGCTGGCGGTTGTCAAAGTTGCTCCACGGGGTATAATTGATGGTGTAGATCTCCCGCCAATGCAACAAGATGATTGTGTCGACATTACAGAACCGGATGTTGAAGAAAATGTTCTTTTAATTGATCCACGTAATCGACAAGTTGAAGATCTACATGGGGACGAAACTGAAGAAGGTGTTGACAAATTTACAACAAGCAGTGATGATGATGACAATGATGATGAGGACACCGAGGAAAATGTTGATGAAGACTAATTAAATATGTTGACATTAATTAATTGCATGCTTTGAACGTTTCACTGTAACATTTGTCAAATTTAAATTTTTGTTTATATAAGCTTCTTGTTTTCATCTCCTGGGGACCCGGTTAGAAAATTTATCAAGTGATCCACCATACCTCTATAATATGAAGATTGAAAATTTGTTTATGTGTTGACTTGAACATATATTGACTTTTACGACGAATTTACGACGATTATTAAGAAATCATCGTAACTTCGTCGTAACATGCAAACCCTAAACCCTATAGGGTTTAGCTTTCCCAACTTACAAAATGGTTTTTGGGTTCATTTTCCTAAGTAAACTGATGTATTATATAAGGGTCTGTAGTGTAAGGTTCAAGAACTTGTAGAAATGTGGTTTTTATTACGACGAATTTACGACGAATGGGAGTAATCGTCGTAAATTCGTCGTAATATACCATCGAGATTACGACGAAATGTAACCCCTAAATCTTAAAATCAATCTTTTATGGGGTTCTGGGGGGATTTTGATGAAGAGAATGAAATGGCTTACCATTTCATAAGGTAAAACAACTTTCTAAACAAAAAAAAAAAAAAATTCTAAAATTGACATATATGTGTTTATCAAGTAATCTTAAGGTGTTATATACATTTACACAAGATGTATGGATTTATCTTACATCTTAATAAAATCTTCATTAAGTTATGTAAACATGTTAGAAAGTTATACACACCACATTTATCATGAATAGACATGCTTGTATGTCCTTATGGATGTTTCAATTTTTGAATTTCATCAGTTTTGTATAGTTTGTCGTTAATTCGTCGTAATATTACGACGAATTTATGACGATATGTGTATACACAACCGTTTTAATTTTAATGATTTATACGATTCGTCGTAAATTCGTCGTAATGTTACGACGAATTTACGACGAATAACACGGATCGTCGTAAATTCGTCGCAAAGTCCAGATACACCCACGTGTGTTTGTCTTATTCGCTTTGTGTACGGTGGGAACTTTGCGACGAATTTACGACGGATTCGTCGTAAATTCGACGTAATATTTACGTCGAATTTACGACGAATATAAATTCTATATATAGGACCTCACCCCTTCCTCATTTCGTCGCTCATCTCTCCTTCCTCTCTCGCTCTCTCTGCTTCCTCCTTCCCACCTCCTCCTTTCGACGCAAAAAAAAAAGGTAAATAATTTTTTTTAATTATTTCAAATTATAATAATTTTAAATAGTTTAGAAATTCAAACGGTTTAGGTCGGGAATTAGTTTAGGCTCAGAATTTGTTAGATTAAGG
>NW_006256877.1:8223132-8357543 GCF_000478725.1 Eutrema salsugineum
TCCCTTCCTCATCTTCCGGAGCCTCTCAGGTTCCGAATACCGCGGAGCCGTCTCCACCACCGCCTCCACCACCGCCTCCACCACCGCCTCCTCCACCGGCTCCCGAACCGGTACCCGCCCCGGCTGCCGAACCGGTACCCGTCCCTCCTCATCCGTATGCCCAGTTTACGGTTGAGGATTTACTAGCCTTACCGGGACGGGGGGCTTTACGACGTCTGGTTCCCGGAAAAGCGGAACCAGGCTCTTATTGGTAAGTAAACTTTTTTGTTTTTTATAGTTTTTAAATTAACGCTTTAATTTACTTAAGGGAGGGATGTAATAATTTTTTTTTTTTTGTGTTCATAGGTTTACTTTGGATAATTGTGTCGGTCGGAGCGTTTCCGACTGCATTAAGAGTCATTTCGTGGAGCCGCACTACAATTGGAGCAAGGTGTCGCAAGAGACGTGCGACACCTGGTACAAGTGCTTCGCGGTAATATTTTTAAATATTATTTATATCATTTTAAATTGTTTTAAATTTAATTAATCTTACTTTTATATTGTTTATCTAATTTTTTGTTTTCTTTTGCAGCAACGGTGGAACTGGGACATCGGGATCAACGAGACGGTCCGCGATGCTTTCGTGGAAAAGGCGAAGAAACGCCTAGTCAACACCGTTTCCGATTGGAAGCGGAAATGGGAGACCGACGGCGACGACGCAAAGCCGAGCTCCATGTCCACTTGGTGTTGGAACGGATTGAAGGCGTATTGGGTGGACCCGCATGCCCAAACCACCGCTGCTAAGTGTTCGGCCGTCCGAAACCGGGTCGATCCGGTGACTGGTGAGAAGTTAGTGACCCCGCACACTTCTGGCCAAGTATCTTTTGCGGGAAGACGTCTCATGATGGTAAGTAATTAAATATAATTTATTTCATTATTATTTTAATTTTATTTATTACTATAATTTATTAAATATTTTTGACTAATAATGTTTATTAATTGGTAGGCCGAGGAGAACGGAGGAGAACTACCTCCAATGACGAAGCTCTTCGAGACCACTCACCGGAAGAAGGACGGGAGCTTTGTCGACGCTCGGTCCAAGGAGATCTACAATGCCGCTATGCAGCGGATCGCCGAGCGGGAGACCCAGGCCACACCTGACGGTACTATCCACGTACCGTTGACCGTCGCTGAGCAAGACCAGATTTTCGAAGAGGTATGATCTATTTCAATTTTTTAAAAATTTATTATATTTATAATTACTTAATAAATAATTAACGTTTTTATTTTCCATTTGTAGGTCGCTCCGAAGAAGAAGGGCCGAACCTTAGGGATGGCCTCTATTAGAGACTGTCCTGCCGCCACAGCTTCCGGATTCCACCGCCCGCAGGATCCGCAGCAAGTGGCCCAGAAGCAGGAGCTCACCGAGATCCATGATCTTTTCGACATCATTGCGGAAGCGGTTCCGCAGTTGGCCACCGCAATCCGAGCGAGGCAACAGCGAGCACGGAGGGTTTTTGAGACCGGAGCTACTTCCGGTACTGGACCCTCGGACCCGCAGACGCAGGGCGGTCAGACTTCGGCTCCGGTCCCAGCAGTGACGGGCGGTCAGTCTTCGGCTCCGGTAGTGCAGACGGAAAACGTCGGTCCAGCAGCGACGGGCGGCCAAGACGGAGAGCTTCCTCGTGACGTCGATCTCAACCTCGACGATTACGACTTTGTATAGATTAGGTTTTTTTGTAAAAAACAATTTGTAGTAATTTTTTTTTATTTATAAATTATTTTTGAATTTAAATTTCAAATTTTTTCTATTTTTAATTTTTTTATTATTTTAAAAATTCATTAATTAAATTAAAATCGAATTAAATAATTAATTTATTAAAATCGAATTAAATCGAATTAATCGACGTAAATTCATCGTAAAGTTACGTCGATCTAACGTCGAAAAATTTAACGACGAATTTACGACGAATATCTTTACGTCGGATTTACGTCGAAAATTTACGACGATTTAACATCGATAATTAAAAATTTATTTTTCCCTTAATTGAAATTCTTCGTCTCCTAATCGTTGTTAAATCGATGTAATTTTACATCGATTTTACGTCGTTCTTATGATGGAGTTATTTCGTTGTACATCCGTTGGAAATTTTACGTCGCATTTACGACGAATTGTTTCCGACGATTTTACGACGATTTTCCGGAGTTGGTAATTTTACGTCGCATTTACGACGAATTGTTTCCGACGATTTTACGACGATTTTCCGGAGTTGGTAATTTTACGACGATTTTACGACGATTTGGGTTTTACGACGATCGTTTTACGACGAATTGTAATTCGTCGTTAACTCGACGTAAATGTTCTTTTACGTCGAATTTACGTCGATATCTGCCGACGTAAAAGCCGATCTTTCTTGTAGTGGATGACCAGATGGTTTGCTAGCTCGCCGTAAGAAGTCAGCTAGGCATCGCGGTATTGTTACGCCAGAGGTTGATAAAGTAATGACTAAGTATATGGCGAACACAAAGGGTAGCAAGATCAATAGTGTATCTAGCTGGAGTATACAGATTGTTAATCGATTTGGGACTAAGAACAATGTTGTCTTAAATGACCGGAAGTGTACATGCCAGGCATTTCAGAAACTTAAAATACCGTGTGGACATGCACTGTTTGCAGCCGATTCTGTTGGACTTCCGTATGCGAGCTTAGTGGGAGATTGTTATAAAACTTCAACATGGGCGGAAACTTACCAAGGTGTTATTAATCCAGTGGGTAACCCGAATGAAGTAGATGTACCTATGGAGGTCAGTAGTTCAATTTTGTTTCCACCTAAAACAAGAAGACCTTCCGGCCATCCTAAGGAGTTGCGGATACCCTCCATTGGCGAGATTAAGGTAAAATTTGCATTGGATATGTAGTTACATTGACTGAAAGTAATGTAATGGTAAACATATATGCAGGGTAATCAGGTGTCAAAATCAGTGCCAAACAAGTGTGGACGGTGTCGGTTGTCTGGACACAATCGAAGCAGCTGCACAAATCCGATTTAGGAACAGTTACACTCAGTAGCCATTACCACTTTATTGCTTGTGGTGGATGTTCCCTTCTTTTGTTTGTTTGGATGTAAACGTTATTAGCCCTTGATGTTTCTTTGGGCGTGGATGAAAAACCTTGGACAACTGTTCCCTTTTGTAAACTTTTTTTGGTACCGTATTATGGCTTGTTATGAGTGGTACGGATTATATTGAGTGTGGTTTTGGTTTTGGTACCGTATTATGGGTTGTTTTGAGTGGTATGAGTAAAGTACGGATTATTTTCATTATTTTATGATGATATTGATCATGCAAGGCGTGACTGCGTTACAATTTGGAGTTTTCTTATAATAACTTAATGACTGGTGGATGGTTTATGGTAATGTAGTTGGGTATGTGTTTGATATATATTGGATAAAAAGTTATGGATACTAAAGATGGATGAGAAAATAAAAACCTATGAGGTTTGTCTTAAATGACAACAGTGCCCTCAAATTAGGTTTTAAGTTGTCTTTAAGATGTGAGGTTTGGTGTCGCCGCGCTGTCGTCTGTAAGTAGGTCATGACTTTCAGCTACAGCTTAAGCTCTTCGTCGAGAGAAAGCTTGAACGCAATGGAGTACGCAGATTTGTACGATGAGGGTATACCTAAAAAGTGCTACTGTGGGCAGCCTCTTTTGTTGGATACATCAGAGCAACCAGACAACCGAGGTCGTCGTTTTTTCAGATGCGAAATGAGAGAGGTATTTAATTGGATATCTCCGTTTTTTTACTTGGTTTTCTTTATATAAACACTTTGTATAATTTGAAAAAATATTAATCGGTAACCACCTTGAATAGGATGGTGGTTGCAATTTCCATAAATGGTGGGATGTAGCTGTTATGCAGCAGTTTACACAGAAAGAGATGAAGCTTGGATACCAAGCAGATCGGCTGAAGTACATTTTGACTGGTGACAGTGGCGACCTCGTAGATCCTCCTAAGGTTTGGCGAGATGTGGATCTTCTTCGCGATGAGGTCACTACGCTGAGGGTGTTGATAAACGAACTCAAAGATCTGCTTTCTGGGTGTCACGAAGACTACAATGACCTGAAGTCATCTGTTAGTGAACTTGAGAGGACAGGATACCGTGTCTTAAATATCAGAGGAGTTGCGGATGCTAAAGTGCTTGTGAGATTCGGGATAGTTGTTGGATTTCTGATGATCTTATATTTTCTGTTTTCTTGTAAGTCTAACTGAAGTGTGTAAGGCATAATCGGTTCCGTGAGTACTGTAGTTTGCACTGAATTTATCTTCGTAGTAGGCAGAAATCGTAGTTGAGTGCTTTGTGAACATTTTCCATTAAATGTTGGATTAGGTATTATTGTGTGCAATGTGTGAAATTATCCGATGACCCTTAAGACATATTCGATGTCTTACAATGTTGGTTTGTAGTTCTTCGATGTCCATGCTGTACGTATTCGTTATTATAAGAAACTTGGATACGAGGCGAATCCATATTAAGAGTATAAAACGTTAACAATTTTTACAATTGCATTTGAATTGTGCTGACTTGTATGTTTTGGAGGTGATGTATGTTAGCTTTTATGTATCCACGAGTTCAGGCACCACTATGTTAGAGTGTAAACAACGAAAGTGGATAGGTGAGATTACAGAATAAACTGGTTGAAGAGACGTTGTAATTGATGTATCATACATTAATCGTAATTGTGAGGATACAAATTTATGGATATTCCAATAGGTCACTAGTTCGGACCACGTTTTATAGGCCAAGAGGTGTGAAGTGTATTAGAGTGGATACAACCGGGTGGACAACGGTTAATGTGGATAAGGTTGCAATAATGTTATAACAAACGGAGAAGAAAGTAGAAAATCCGGAAAGTTAGTTCAGAAAGAGGAAATCCTAAAACGTACACCAGAAAACGTACACAGAAACCGAGTATTTAGAAGATATCAATACGGTGCACAGCGTAGACTGGACAAGTGGACAATCCGCAGTGAAGTGAGTCAGTTCTTACTCATTGAGAGGGTGCCGGAAAGTATATGGGAACCACTAAATGCTTATCGATATCCATGGCGTATTGCTTCCTGAAACCGTCTACCATTGAATCAGATATCTCGGACATTGCTGCGTCACCATGTGCGTGTAGCTCGAGAAACTTCAGTGTTACAGGACCACAGTCATCGCCTCTAGTGTTCTCATAAAGGCCAGTCACTCTAGTATACCTAAACGGTTGCGTTCCATATTCTCTTGGAGCTTCCTTTGGACACATCGTCTGAATAATGTGCGGCAGGAGATCTAGAACAGGTTGCAGATATTTATCCACCTTACGGTCGGCGTTAAGGGAGGGAAGTGGATCAAGGACCTCAACGAACCAGCAACGGAGGTTTATAGCAAGACCCACCCAATGCTCGTTATCCCAACACATTGGTGCATAAACCGTGTCCACGTCCAGAAGCCATGTTTGTTGTTCGGCCTTCACAAATGCTGTTAGATGGTCATCCCATCTAATCTTATCCTTGTTTTTAGCAGCTTTCCAAGAACGATACTTGCCTTGTAAGTGGTTAATTAACCATGGAGACGCAAAGCATGCTTGTTCTGCTTGTAAAATACGATTGTGACGTGAACCGAGGAATGACATGAGCACCTCCATGTGCTGTATATGGAAGAACAAGTAAGTGAACATGAAATGAATGCATTAAAAAGGTAAAGAGAGTGATACTTACAAGCGTTGAAATCCATTTCTGAGGTGTAGCAAGGTTGAGGATGAATTCATTGTCGAAGGTAAAGTTATCCGCAGTGGTGTGTTTTCTGCAAATCGTGATAGAAACTGGGTTAGGTTTGTCTATAACCATTAAGGAAGATAGATATCTGTGGATACACTTACACTTTAATGCAATGGCGCAAGGTGTCGTGGAATAACTTAAACTCTTGTTCATCAACACTTTGCAGAAGGACTGTAGACGGCGACGTAACTTTTTCCCTTAAAGCCACAGCTAAACGTTGCTCCTCGTCTGAGGGCGAGTGCTGGACCCTCTGCGGCGGTGGAGATGAATCACTGACGTAAAGTACTTCACCGTCAGCTTGACCTTGCAATAAGTGAGTGAACTTGTAAATAGATTAAGACGCTGACCAAACAAGTGTGGTAAGTTTGTGTATACCTCCGATGTTTCAAAATTGTCGTTCTTCGGTTGGTGAAGTTGGTCTTTTACTGGGTCGTTTGATTTGGGTACTGTGTCACTCGACGGTAGGCTATTGCTCAAGGTACACGGCCGAATTGTTTCTGGAACATGCGAGACCAGTACAGGATTGAGTGACATCGGTCAGTGGATAGAACACCTTCGGTAATTACTTCACGAGTTTCCACTATGGTATCCACTGGTGGGTGTCCATCCTGATCTGGACGATCGGTGATCATTAGAGTTGGCTGCGTCGCTGAATCCAATTGGGGCGTAAGAGAGACGAAGGACTCAAAATCTGCATCATGTTGAACTTGCGATGTAGCACCCTTCTCCATGAGCTGCGTTTTGTGCATTTGCCCACTACTGTCGACTTGGAAGATGACTTGTCCATCAGCTGGTTCATCTTCGCCTATATCCATGACTGTTTGTCCATCAACTTGTTCTGATCCATCTTTGCCTGTATCCATGACTGTGTGTCCATCAGCTCGTTCATCTCCTCCTATATCCATGAATGTTTGTCCATGATCTCTATCGCCTATATTCCATGAAAACATGGATTGATCTGTGGTAGTTCCAATTTTGTTCTCCGCATCGTGTACCCCCGAGTGGACGGGATTTAGATGAGCAGTTTCAGGGTGGGAGGAACCAGTGGCCAGACAGTTTGCTTTTGTTGTAAGAAGCCTCGGTTGGTCAATAGCCTGATAGTACAATGATGGTTGTCACACCCTCGAATCATGTCTAAAAATTCTAAATCGAAATGAAAACATGTTAAAATGTAGATACCTTGAGTTTTGCATTTTGGAGTCCCACCTCATCGTCCTCTTTTATGTCTTCAAGTACTTTGGAAATGCATCCATCTGCGTAGTCGACACCAGGCTGGAACTTGCAAAACGAAAACGTTAGAGGAAATGTATATATTATGCCACGATGGTATGTTGATTCTAAACATGAGTTTCTGGAACGTTACATTGTGGTAGAGGAAAGGCCCCAATTGCGTTAAGAAGGGAATAGCAGTACTTTCGCTTACACTTTCCTGATGGATGACCTCTGTATGATAAATATAAGATTGCATCATTTTATAGATATAAGTAGTCAAGGTTAAGATGAGTAAAAGAAGTTAGGTATCTACCGAGTTGAGTGCCTTGATGTTCTGTACCGCATTGTGCAACATAGGAGGCGGGTGGAACGACAGCTTCCTCTCCAGGTTGTTCAGCTAGGAAGTCATCCATAATGGAGTCAGCGGCGGCGGGATTTTTATGACCATTTTCCTCTTGTCATTGACAGTCAGCGGCCGAATGATTTTTTTGACCATCTTCCTCTTGTCTTTGACAGTCATCGACGGGTGGTTCCTGTAAGGGAGACATTAAATTGTTATATTGTATAAGTGTAAAGAAGCTTGCCTAGATTGAGTGCTTTCAGAAATTACTGATTAATAAGATACTTACGGAGTCAATGAAATCATTATCGTTTCCATCCTGGTTGCCTGATTGGCTGGTTTCAGAATTTTCGGGTGTGTAGTTGTCTTCAGTTAGGCAGATAATTCGAGATGCAGACTGTAGAGGAGAATGATCGTATTGGGGAGTGTCACTTTTGCTGACGTCTGCTTTTCTGTCTGGTAGAATTGAGCCGTTGGGATGAAAGTTTACCAAACCGCACAGGCTTCCTTGCTCTGACTTTATCTTCCAGTTTTTGTACACGTAAGACCAACTGCTTAACCTGCGACAGCAGCCACTCGTTCTGGTTTTCGCATTGTACCTCTCTGCGGACGCAATACTCGTCGATGGTTTTCTGTTTTCGCCGACTCACATGCTTAGTCAATTTCTTCCTTGGGCGTAGCTTTGACGGAGTGTGAGGCTGCGAATGTTTTTTCTTACGATCTACAATGTGTCTTCGATGAACGCTTTGAACAGGTGTTGGGACATGAATCCTTAACGGCTCGGAAGCGTCTCCACCCGGCCAAACGTTCTTGATGAATGAATGCCTTTTGCTTACCAGCTCCATCAAGTAATCAACTTTCCTGTCCCGAATTTCATCATCCCATTCACCCCATCCAATCACATCGGGAGTGTGGACTTCTATAAGTGGATGGACAATCAGCTACCATCAAAGCCGAGAAACAAAAGTTTAGTCAGTAAAGGTAATACATCTGTAATGGAGATAAATTGGAAGAGCATTAAGAAAGAAGAGTTACATTGTCCGCAAACTCAACGTCAAGCACGTCCCGGATGGATAGAGAGTCGTTTTTGCGAAGTTTTACAGCATTCCACTCGAGTAGTGTGGGATGAGCGGAGTCATTAGGTAACTTTAAGGGGAGGGACGGGATGGCTTCGAATGCAACAAGTTGTAAGACAAGAGGAAAGCCTTGCATCCGAAAAGTGGATTGGTGAAGCAATTGCCTAAACGCTGTTACGGGGTCATCGACTTTGCCTGGAACTTTCTTCGAAGGACGCATACATGCAATGGTTTTAAGGAAGGATTCTCTCCCCCAAGGAAATGAGAGGAATGCATCAAGGTCCTCCAACATGCGAACATATCTAGGAGTGAGCTTGTGTATCTGTGTGTTAGCAACTAGTACGCCGTCCACAATTATAAGCAAAGCTAGACGAAGTCTTCTGCTGGTAGGCATATCCGGATCGGTTCTAAGCATGTAACCAATGTCAGCGAGAGTAGTCTTAGGATCATTGCCTATTAATTCTCGCCAGTAGTCATCCGGAACTACGTCAGCTTGCCCCTGAAAGTCGGGGTCGTAATCCTCAGGGAACTCGCCACATGGCAATCCAGTAAGTTAACCGAACTCCCTCAATCCAAAACGAAAAGGTTGTCCACCAAATACTATCCAGATCTCATATTTCTTCTTGCTAACAACTTGTCTGGTTAAGAGAGTGTGGATGAGCTTACACGATATAGGGCATCTGACAGCTGGGAGTTCAAATAGATGGCGGAAAGGGGAGTTTAAAATAGTTTCCAACTCTGGAGAACCTCGCAAGACATCAAGGAGAAAGGTAAGGGTGTCTGGCTTGGAGTAGACGTTGATAGGGTTGACTGGGAATCTGTCCGTAGCAAACAACCGCGGCGGTAAACGGTCGTCGCATTCATAGTCGGGAACTGAATCTGCAGACGAAATTTGGGATGGAATTTATAAAAAAAAAAAGAATACTAAACGGTAAACAATACTGAAACCGAACAATAACAGGAAATCTACTATAAAGCAAACTCTCGCGCATGAACAAACAAAACGAGAAACTAAAGAGTTCTTCGAACGAGAGATCCTATACCTGACATATTCGGAATATGAGTTATAGTGGAAATTGCCAAATCTCGATGAAGGGAAAGGGCTACAGGATGACAAATGAGCGATGGAGAAGCAAAAAACTGTTTAATTTTGAGGCGAGATGGGATCGACGGAAGAGATAGTAAGACGCCGGCGATAGTGGAGAAGAAGTAGGGTTTCGACGGAATAGAAAGAGGAGAGAAATGATTTTACAGAACGGTAAATTAGAGGGTAAGTTAAAGTGCGATCGGGAAATGGTAAGTAGTTTTAAGGGCAGAGATGTCTTCTCACTTTGGAAAAGTATACCAATAGTTGGAAGTGTCTTTCTTTGTAAAACAAAAGACATAAAGTGTCTTATTGTGTAATTGTTTCTATTATTTAAGGCATTGTTTAAGTTTTTATTTTAGTTTAATAAATAGTCTTTTAAGTGGCACTTCGGTTCTCTCTATGTTCTGTCATCCTCATCTTTCACAGAGAAATAATTTTTTCTCAAATTTTTCTGTAAATTTCCGATTAATATCAGATTAAATTTCTGATTCATCCGGAGCTAATAAATTCCGGCGAATCCGGATTTCTTCAGCTTAGTCCGATTAACTTTGTTTTTTGGTGTGTTAATAATCTTTCGATTAACGGATTTTTTGCTAGAGATATATATTTTCAAATTCTTTTTCTTATGTGAGTTTAATCATTTGCTAATTCTTAGTGGAGTGAAGGATTTCATCAAGTTGAAGGATTTATTGATCTTTTCAAGGTTTAAAACAGAAGGTTTTTCGTTTTCGGATCTCTCATCTTCTTCTCTTTCTCCGGCGACTTAAAGTTGATATTAGATCTATTCTCTTTAATCGTTATGCTCGATCTTTCTGTTTGGAGAGAAATAAATCTCTACCTCAAAGGTTAAGCCAGAGTTTCTCTTACAAAATTAAGAATCATGTGTCGATTAACTTATAGATTTGGTTAAGGCAATTTTGCTGTCAAATCATATAAGTTTCTCGTTGGTTTATCTCGGCGATTTGGGGAAGATTCATCCATTATAGCTGGTGAAATCTGAAGAGGAAGATGTTGCGGTGGTGCAATTTAGTATTTAAGGAATTGAAGTTCGCGGCAACTGACGGTGGTGTAGGAGATCGAAGTCTACCAGAGTTTTCCAATTGATTTTGAGGCGGTGCTGTTCGAGCTCCTTCATCCACGACACGTGTATGCTCTTTTGTTTAGTTCCAGGCCTGGGCACGGAACAAGTACTTGCTATTTTTGGTATACTTGATATTTGACCCGCTCCATTCAAGTATCAAGATATTTATACTTGTACTTGATCCGTTAATATCAAGTACTTGCAATTTTAAGTACTTTCCAAAAAAATTATTACTTGCAAGTTACTTGCCTTGTCCGGTTACTTGTAAAAATACAAGTAAAATACTAAAAAAATTAAAATATTGGTCATATTAAATTGAAGTCCATGATAATATATAATATTTTAACTTTTGAGTTTTTGGAAAGCCTTAAATATTGAAGTTTAGCTACTTATTTGTCTTTTTATAAGAAAACTCTTTTTTGTTATGTTGTAATCGATGTGGGATAAAATTTAAAAGAAATCAGAGATTGGAAACGAGTAATAAGTCAACAAGACCAAATAGTAACTTTTTTTTAATACTTGATACTTGTCTTATACTTGTAAGTAATTTTCTTAAGATATTTGATACTCGACTTGATCAAAACAAGTAGTACTTGGTTTTACAGGGCAAATACGGGTCAAGTAACGAATACGGGACGAGTACCAAATAACTGTGCCCAGCCCGTATCATTACACGTGTTTGTTGTATTACCTTGGGTTTTATTGGGCGTCGACTTAAACTATTGTATCACATGTTCTTGCCTTTGATGGGCTTTCCATTTTAATGGAATGGCGACAAAAAAAAAGGTGGCACTTCGGTTTTTAATTTGGTTTTTGGTGATCTCAGGTTTCTTATTACGGTTTATCAGTTTTAGAAAAATTTAAACCATATAAAAACCACATACATTATGGTTTGGTATTTTCTTATAAAATTTAAACTATATAAATAAAATTTGCAGTTCGGTTCAAATTCGATTCGGTTATAATTTTTTTTAATTAATTCCATAATTTTCACTCATGAGAGATAGAATGATCAGTTTCTTATATAAAATATTTGAATATTTAGAAGATCAATTATGACTTGTGTAGAAGAGTAAGACATCACACAAGTTTAAAAAATAGAAACAAATGTTCACAATTGTTTTACGGCCAACAATTGTTGTGTTTGTTTTATTTAGGATTTCTATTATTTTGTAGATTTTTTTAATCTTAAATTTTAATTTTATGAAAGATTTAGAAATTTATAATGAAAAGTTCAATAAAAAATAAACTCAGATTAAACTAAAAATATATAGAATTATTTAAATATCGCGAATTAAAAATTTTGGGAAAGAAAGAATTAGAAAACCTGTTTTCTCTCTCGCAACTCTAGAGTAATTTTCACAACCACCAGATCTTCGTGATTCTCCGGCAGACATCGGCTGTACTCTTTATTTTTCTCTATTTTTAGTTTGTAAACTTGGAATAAAACTCATGTTTTCTCCTTCTCTTGTGAGAGAGTCTTATTTGTGCGATTCACGCACTTGCTTTCTCTTCCTCCTGAGGAGCATTGTTTGATAGTTGATTTCCTGTTTCTATGGGTCAATTCTGTCGGTTTTAGTCCGCCTGAGTGAAATCTCTGTCGGTTGGTTGAAGTTATCCCCTTCGGATGATTTCCGAAACTTGAAACCACCTTGGAATTTTATCTCTTTAAATGTTATTCAGGATTGTTTCTTCAGTTTCTATCTTAGTTCCTTGTCAAATTGGAGTGATCCAATACGATGTCGATTGCAATAATTCATTGCCTTTGGTGTGAATGATGCATTGATTACTTTTCAAAAGGATGTGTGTACTCAAGCAGCAATATTGACATGGTTTGTTTATGTTGATGTTCTTTTAAATTTGAAGAAACTTTTGATGTGCATGTGTGTCTCCATTGTTGGTCGAGGATCTTCTTCGTGGGAGTCGTTTTCAGGTGGACGACCATTATGATTTCAAAGAAGACTCTGGTTCGTGATAAGGCTGAAGGCTTTCTACAGATCAAATCTGGAGGAAAACAAAGTCAAATTTCTTCAAATGACTTTGATATGGAAGCGTTAGGTATCTAAATGTCAATTTTCAGTACTATTACCAGAAGTATTGGGTTTTCTCAGGCAGTGTGCGAATTGGAGGTTCAGCCAAGAGATGCTACATGTTGGGACAAATTTGATCCTTCCTACGTGGACGAATCCACCGCAGCGAGAGTAATGCAACCGCGGCAAAGCCTTCATTCCCCATGGTCACACCTCGCGCGACTGCAGCCAGACATCACCGACTTAAAAAGCTCATTTCTGAAACCCAAGTCATTTCCCAACCTCAATTCCGGAACCCTAGAGACCTTGGAGTATTGAAGACTATAAATACTTGTCATTTAGGTCGTTTTTAGACATCACCTATCATACTTTTACAAACCCTTTTTCCGGCCGTTTTACGGAATTTTAGAGAGAATTCTTCAACTCTGAATTCATCAATAGAGAAACTTTCTTTAATCTATTTTCTTTACTGTTTTTGATTGCTTCCATTAAAACCAATGATGATGTCGACCTCAGCCATGGCTGAGTAGATCCCGAGTTAGGCATAGGGTTCCCGAAAGGGGCTCTCATAATCTATTAAGACATCTAGGTTTTTAGATCTAGGATTTAAACTATGTTCTCTTTTTATTCTCATCTTTAATGCATGTATGCTTGATTGATCACCTCGTATCTGATCTAGATAATTAGTGTTGTGAAAGTTTTCATTAAGTATCCGACCTAGAATGAAACAGGCGATTTTTCCGTAGGAGTAGAAACCTGCCTGCGGCGAAATCGTGAGTACTGACGAGTCCTGTGCAGCTCTTGCATTTTCTCCCCTCCAGAGCCAGAGTGGAAACCTACTGGTCAGGGTTGCGAGAAACAGTTTGTTATGATCACGACGGTGACGTAGTCATACCGCCGAACTCTAGCTCTAGAACCCTAAAATTTTGATATCCGTCAATCCCAATCTAAAATCCCTAGTGTTGAAACCAATTATGATCCCCGTGGAGTTCCTGAAAGTCCAGCGTTTTTAGTCATAGTTTACAAACCAATCGATATTTACTGGCTTTCTTAGATCTGCATTTTATTTGTTTTAGTTTGAATTTTACTTGTTTCAATTGCTTCCATTTGATTCTCTACTTGCGTTTTAGGATAGATTTATTTGCTTTCTTTAGTTTTAGTTAAATTTGTGACAAACAACCAACCCCTAAAACCGATTTAGTCTAGACATAAACTTAGAAACCGTAGAAAAATACTAGGCACACAAATCCCTGTGGATTTGATCCCTAAGTACTACAACTGAGTAGATGTGCACTTGCAGCTTTCATTTGTTTTTATTAAGGGTAAAACCTGTTCTCTCACCTCGCAGCACATCAAGTTTTTGGCGTCGTTGTCGGGGATTTGTTTCGCTGTCCTTTTTATTTTTCTTGTTCTAATTTCTGTTCTAAACATCTGATCTCTAGTTCCTTCTTAAGTTGCTGAATTATCTTTTCCTTCTTTTGTTTTTCTCTGAATTGCATGAATACCAGACGCAGACATGTATCATGATATCTCTTCTAAATCTGTTGCTCTTTCCAATAGAAAAGGGGTTCACACTTTTTGCTATCTCAAGTTTCATGATATCTCTCTAGATACTTGTAGTTCTTGAGCTGAGGCATTTTTCAGTCTTCCGACCATATTCCAGTCATTTCACTTTACTCACTCTCCTCACATTTTTTTCATTTCGGTTCTCCTCCACGGTGGTTCCTAAACCGTGGAGATCTCTTACCAGACTTTTCCACTTTCTTCTCTTTCCATTCAAAAAGCCTATTTTCCTTCCAGGCCCGAGCAGATCTCACTCTTCTCAGAGACTCTTGGCCCACTTTCCTAATCAAAAGTTTTTTTATATCTTTCCGATCTCCGACCTTAACGCTGTGGTTATTTTTTGAGTTGTTTTCTGATTTGAGCGTCGGAGTGCTTTCAGAAAACACATTCCCATTGTGTTTTCCAGGCCCTGACCGTTTTCTGTTTTGGAGGAGACTTGCCCCTACAAGAGAACTGAAAATCTCCTAAACACTACACAAGCACACCATTTGCATCAGAGCAAGATCGAAGATGAAAAAGGAAAATAATGAATCAGTTATTCATTAGCGAATAAGACTTATCTACGGAAAGCATTGTCAAATTCATTTTTATATCTTTGTTAGTATATGGTACATATATTTGGATATATAATAATTTGTTTCATGAAATTTCTGTATACTGATTTTGTAACTTCAATTTGATATCAATAAACATTGTTTAGGCGAAAAATAGAATTATTTAAATTTTAATTAAAACAAAAAAAGCTATTCAATTTTACGGTTTTACCAAACCAAAAACAAAATTAAAAAATGATAATCAAATGGATTTTTAGATTACACCAAAACCAAAGCAAATCACTTACACTATTTCGGTTTAGCTAGGTTTGGTTTTATCGGTTATGGATTTTTTGCCCATTCCTACTCACTATGGTGCAAAATACTGGATTGATTTACCATACTGGATTTGATTTACCCACATCAGGATGATTTGCTGTGGATTGATTTCCACGGATACATCAATTTATAAACCGGTAACTAAGGACTGATCTTACGAATGTAATCCAAACATCGACATTAGCATATCACATAGACTGATATAAGTGATATTAGCATATCGCATAGACTGATATATCATATAAGTTATATACTCAGATCGATTAATTAACTTGCTTCCTTGAAAAGAAACATCACCATCATTTGATGAATTGTCGATCTGCTGACCTGTCTGATGAACTGTCTGAAGATTTTGCTATGTATTTCCATTTTATTTGCAGAAACTTTCCTTTTCCTTTTTGTTTGTTATACAAGTCTTAAAGTAATCCACGAAGAACTTTTAAGTAAAAACAGCTCAAGATCATGTTAATAATATTTGCTACAAAAACCAGTTGTTCATACTTCACAATCCATCAAAACAAAACAAAAAGAGGCCAGATACTGATTTCTTGTTTTTTTTTTTAGTGTCTGATTTCTTATTTATAACACTGCATAATATCTAATCACTCATATATTCGAAACTCCTTCTGAAGGCCTCAAATTCCTCATCGCCGGACATGACGGAGAAGTATTCATCGTCTTCATGTGACACTCGAGCTTGCATGCTCCCCGAAAACCTGTTTAAATGACAACACAGAGAAAGAAGTTTAAGAACATATATAGTTTGTGTAGCTAAGTTTGAAACTTTTATTGTACCCCTAAATGATCACTTACGTATTTGTTTCTCCAGCCACATTGTTTCCTGTTGAGACCAACACATTATCTGTTGAACAATCCCCTGAAGATATAGCTTTACCGGTCACTTGATCCTGCTTCTTATCACCACCAACAATATCAGACTTCTCTTTTGTAATTTGCTTGGAAATGCTTTCATCCTCATTGTTGACCTCACTTATCGTAATATCCTTGTTAGCAACTGTCTCATTTGCGCTTTCCATGGGAAGAGCTTCCTCAATAATCTCAATATCCTTTTTAGCATCAGTCTCATTAGCGTTTTCCATGGGAAGAGCCTCCTCCAGAGCAGCAATGTTCTTGTTAGCATCTGTCTCATTTGCATATTCCATGGGAAGAGCCTCCTCCTGAGCAACAATGTTCTTGTTAGCATCTGTCTGATTTGCGTTTTCCATGGGAAGAGCCTCCTCCAGAGCAGTGATATTCTTGTTGGCATCCATCTCAACTGCGTTTTCCTTGGGAGGAGTCTCCTCCAGAGGAGCAGCACTGTTTACATTTCCCTGAACAAAAGAAAAAGTATTTGCATAATTAGGCATGTGCAAGAGAAGGAAACAGCTAAAGAAAGGTTCTTGAAAACATAATCACAAAAAACACCGTATCGGGAAGAGATGAATTTTGGTTCTTGAAAAGCTTGTTTTGCTTATGCCTTTGCTTTTGCTTTCTCTCCTTCCTCTTTCGATTTTCCTTCTGCTTTTTCAACTTCATCTTATCACTCAGGACATCAACATGCAAGAACCAGTCTTTATGGATGTGTTCAGAAGCCTTTGCAAAATCCAGAAAATTATCATCGGGTACAAGATAAAACCGACCGTCGCGTTTGATCTTATATTATGAAACAAGAAAAAAAAAACAGCTCCTTAGCTTTCTGCTAACAAAAACAAAACGTGTATGAACAAAACATAACCATACCTTAAACCCACAGATACTGATTTCCCCAAATTGTGGGAAAATTTGTTGGTGTTTCATGCAAAGTCTCTCTATAATCAAACCAAAACAATCATGTCATTTGTTACATCCAGAAACGATACTCATCAGAATCAAAGGAGCATATGTAGATAGAATTTAAGCAAAGAGCTAACAAAAACGATTTTGGAATTTTTGGGTCCTCACCTTTGAAATCGGGAATGGGTTCGCCGTAGTGAAAGAAAATAGCTACACGAGTGCCTAAGTTTGTCTCCAAGTAAGCCCAGCGAGTCACTGCTTCAGCCATTATTATCCTTTTGTAGACCCTGAAATATCAAACCCAACCAATTCGTGAGACAAGAAAACCTGAATCAGAGAGATAAAGGTTCAGGAGCAAAAGAAATTAGGGTTTGAATACCAGATTTCTAGAGAAAATGAGAGAAGATGAACAGTTCTGGTGTAGAATCCGAAAAGGTTTTAGGGTTTCTTAATTTGAGAGCGAAATGAAGACGAGCGCGAAGAAAAGAAGACCTCTTTCACACTCACTCTCTCTCGAACATTATTTAAGCAATTGTTTGAGTTTTTGTTTAGTTTAATAAATGGTCTTTTAGCCCAATAACCATATTGGACTCATTATGGTGCAAAATACTGAAATATATTAACCACATAAGGGTATTTGCTGCAGATTGATTTGCCACAGATACATCAATTTGTTACTGGTCACTTGAGACTAACCTAAATTCTCTGAAGAATTTGTACACAGAAGCTGAAGTTGAGATCAAAAGAGTCAAAGAGTTTCACAAACTGACTTGAAAATGGATTTACACAAAACACTTCACCACAAAGGATATGACATTTTTACTACACTGTCAATGTTTTCTTCCACCTTTATCCTCTTTTTGTAAGGCATGAACCCTTTCATATTCTTCATCTCGATCGGTTTCAACTGAGAAAACGCTGATCTCTCGCTTCTTTTGAACTCCGGTACCACCTTTCTTGTCAATTCTGTTTCAGCGTTTTCAAAAGATGAAGAAGAAGAACATTGAACAGATTGTGTTTCCAATTCTGATTTCTTCTTGATTTCCTCTGAATCATTAGAGCTTGTTGAAGAGTTGTAATCACCAACTACAAAAGTCTTTCCAAACAGCTTTAGGCTTTGTTTGGTCTCTGCTTCTGGAAACAATGATTCCTCTGTGTGAGATGATGATAACTCATTCCCCTGTCAAAACTCAATAATGTCAGAATCTCGTAACACAAAAAGACCTCATTCAAACTACCAGATTGTGTGTCTGTGTAACAACATACCGACGAATGAGGTGAATTTGAACACATTGAACCTAATCCATCTGAGCCATGGGCTGACAAAACCGATGTTGGAGATCGGTTATTCTTCATCTGAAACCAACTTAGCTCCGGGCTAGCTCAGCGTAAACCATCTCTTTTGCATCAGGAATCACTAGCTTTCTAGGGTAAGGATGCATCGGCTTTCTTTTCGGCCTTGGAGGAGGAATCTCAATAGACTTCTCAGAGCTAACACCATAATCACGAGCAACCTATTCATAAACTTGGATTAGATCTTGTTTAACTTGACAAAGGTTGAAACTTGAAACTTTTTTTTGATGTAGACCGTTCTTGGTTAACAACAGTTTGAGCAAAAGAAAAACAAACCTTAGTAAAGAACTTCTGAGCATGGCTTCGAATCTGAACAGCAGTCTTTGTTCCAACATGTTCTGTTCCATGAAAGAATCAGCAAAAGTCAGAATCTTTCACCAAAATAAAACTGCCTCATCAAACCTATTTTTAGAATGTGCATTAGAGACTCTCTAAAATCTAGAATAAGCACACACACCTTCTATTCGTCTCCAAGCTCTGCCATAGAGTTTCAAAGCTTCTACAAACTTCTCATGCTCAGCTTCTGTCCATTTCTCTCTTTGTTTAGTGATGGTATACGGCTTTCTTGTCTGGATTAAAGACAAACTATTTTAGACCTCACTTGAGATATAAACTAATCAAGAGTAAACAAGAGATCCAAGTAAGTTACCTTGAGATAAAAGGCATCTGTGGATGAAATAAGCTCATCAGAAGCTCTGTCACATAAACTCTCACAATGTTCCTATAATAAATATAACAAATACCCAAAATTTACATTAGTCTATGAATACAAATGTTGGAAACTGAATGTTCAAAGAGTCTTATAAACTAATTAATACGAAACTAGAAGAGTTTAGACCATCAGTGATTAGAGATTTGAGACTTTGCTCTTACCTAGTTCTCAATACACATTAAGTAGTAGTAATCTCTTTAACACACAACCGACCATAATATCCCACAAATCGCCTGGTCTATAACACAATTTAACCTGCGCCAATCGAATATTCTTCAGTTCCAAAATTCTCTCGGACATAGACAAATACAAGTTGTTTAAAACTTGAATTTGTAATACCTAACATACCTCTTGGATTCTTGCCTAATTTTTTAGGTTTAATCTGTCTAAATACCATAACCTCTGTCCAATTAACATGACAATAGTAACAGAACCAAAGATGATGCGGATTATATTAAAGATTAAAAAGAATAAAGATATTAAACCTGCATAGCCATGGTTGGAGAAGAAGAAGAAGCAGACTTGACTTTTTTCACCTCGAACCCAACCGTTTGTGGGTTTTCTCCGTTATTTAACACAATTCTATAGCCGGAACCGAACTTAATTAAACCGGAAAACAGCTAAATCTGAAAACGAAGAAGAAGAAGAGAAAAGAGAAACTCTTTAAAGATAGGTGAGAGAAATGAGAGAGTAGTTTAGGAAAAGAGCAGAGTCAAGGTTACTTTAAAAGAGCAAAGAGAAGATAAGCCACGTCAGCATAAGGTTATTTTAATTTTTTTATTTTTATTTTTTTTCGTGAAGAAAAAGCGAGATGAGTCGAGAACTCTGTTGTATCATGTGGCTCAGGTTAAAAGATGCAAATGACACGTGGAGGATGTCTTCTCATCTTCTTCGCTTTCGCTTTTGTCTTTGCAGAGAAGATATTATCTGTTTTTTTTGTTAAAATCTTGTCGGAGATTTTATAATAATTTTATATTTCTTCCCACTATAGAAAGTTTGCCAAACGCGAGTGGCGAGCGCGTGCTTGTTTGAAACAACGTTGTGAACATACTTCAACTCAATTACTGTTTGATTTTATATTTAATCAAGTGGACAGGAAAATTTGGTTTATTTAGGTGTACAAGTAAGGTTTGGATTCGGAAATTAGTAATTTCTTTTTACAACATTTCGTTAATTTGAATATTTTTGCTTTTAAGATGATTAAATAATACTATTATTTTCATATTTTACATCAACAAAAATATTTAATGTACTAATATTATTAACTTAATTAGTAATAATTAAATAATAGTGATTATTCGCACCATGTGCAGAATAAATATTAACCATAATTTCTTTATTGAAATAAATAAATATTATATTTATAAATATAATTATAAAAATATTAATTGATATTTACAATTACATAATTAACACATATATTTATAATTATAAATATCAACTAACATTTTCGTAGTTGTATTTATATATATTATAATTAAAAATATATGTGATAATTATATAATTATAAATAATAATTAAAGTTATACTATTTATTTTTTAATACAATTACATTAATGCTAGATAATTACTGGTTTTATAATTAATTTTAATAGTATTTTTATATGAATGAAATTGCATATTAAATATAATAAATTGGACTAATATGTTCTATCTAACCGGCCTAATATCAGACTAAGATATTTTACTTTGATATAAAAAGAAAATTTAAATTATAATATGTATGAAAGATTTTAAATTTTTTTATTATTAAATAGATAATATGATTATTTTCTAAACAAAATTAAGACTAAAAAGAAGAGATAAGAAATATAATGTTTAGTTATATAAGTAATATTATGGATAATATTTTTTATAAATACGATGATAAGAAATAGAAAAAGAAAAAATATATTTGTAAATTAAATGTTTGAGTATTAAATATATAGTTGATATAAACTAATCTCTAACCAAATTAATGTTAATGGCATATGATGTAATTTATCTAGTAAGTTGAACCTAATTTAAAAAAAAACTCTGAAATGCTTTCTAAAATTGATACCTCAGCATGACAAAGTTGTTAATAATGCATGATATAAAAATTATTTTTAAATGTACTTCTCAAATAATAATAGAAGATTGGACATATATGTGATTATGTTGTACAGTTTAACAAACAACATTTCTGCAACGCTGTTTTTTCTACTACATTCAGATCTTCCACATGTATTATATTTATAATATACAATTATCTCCATAAATATATGGTGCATGATTGGCAATTTATTAGCGAATTATGCAATTCTTTTTTTATTATTGGTGGATGCCGCCAACTGTTAATACCGAGTATCACACAAAAGGATTAAGAAATTTTACTGATTGTCTAGATGTGTTTTGTGAAGGCTGTCTATGTACTCTAATATAGGGATCAAACTAGTTCATATTACAAAGAGAAATAGACAAGCTAAGAAATAAGAAGAAGATGTATTCTAGGTCTTTTGTAGAGTTGTACATGAATCTTGAATAAATGAGATGCTCTCTATTCATAGATGTTGAAGTCGGTTGATTTTTCTTTTCCTTCTTGACTTAATATTGGAGATTTCTTTATTTCTGTAGAAGATAAGAGTGACTTCCTTTATTCTTGAAAAATTTATTTTTCGGGAATATATTTCATTTTTCTAAATAAGATTAGGAGATCTTTCGTGAAGTCTGGATGTTAATGCTGACATCGTAAGTCGGGCTTAATAGGCCTGAAGGCCGTTAGTGGGTCGAATGTTCTTCGGATATAAACTATCGTAAACCGGGATCACTAAGGGTGTGGAGTACACCATCGCCAAGTCACTTTTAAAACAAATCTGGTATTTTAGTTGCATAATTGTATACTACAATATCATCTCCTTTAAATTGGAGCATGTTCAAGTAAACAAGAAAAGTAGCAAGTCTGTTTTTCCTTGAGAATTTCATGCAGTGCCAAGACTCCAATTGATCGTCCATGCCTTATGTTTGGTGTTTGTTGCAGCAATTTTTATTGCAGTTTGAGGGAAAACTGGGTCTTTAATCAATTGATTATTATTATTTTTCTATTATTTTGAGATTCATTTCTTTATTTTATTATATGTTTTACTGAATAATTCTAATTTGAATAAGTATTATATTTCAATTTAAAAATCTGTAATTTTTAAATAACAATTAGATTTTAACAACACAAGTCTCACAGCCAAAAACTTACAGTCAAAGTTTTTACCAAACGGTTTTTTCATCTTTCTGTAGTTTTATCGATGAAATTGTGTGGATATTTGACAGACAGAGAGATATATTTTTAGTATATTGGCAGGATTGTATTTTTAATTGTTGATCAATAAAGAAGAAAGTTCTTGACAAAATAGCCTTCCTAGGTGGTACAAGAGGACATTTTCGATTAGAATCAAGAGCGACTCATACGGAGGTATATAATATATATATATATATATATTATTTTGTTTTCTTTCTATCAAAAATACTCTTGAAACCTCTATATTCTCACCTATTGACATGGAATCTCTAACCCAAACTCAGAAGATAAATTTCTTCTTCTTACTTTTACAACAAATATTGTAACAGACCCAAATTCCAGGCCTAGTAGGAGGCCCAACAGCCACCTCGCTCCAGCAACCCTAACTCTTCTCTCCCTATAAATAGAGAGTCTTCCTCTCACTTTTCCCTCATCCTCATTTGCAGCCACCCAGAGAAAGAGAGGAGAGAAAGAGAGAGAGAGAGAGAGAGAGAGAGAGAGAGAGAGAGAGAGAGAGAGAGAGAGAGAGAGAGAGAGAAAGAAAGAAAGAGAGAGAGTTCTGAGAGTGAGATTACCTCTGCTCTCAGCCTCTGCTGCTGTCGGCCGCCAGAGAGAGAAGAAGTTGCCATGAATCCTAGCCTTCTCGTCGACTCCTTGATTCATTCTTCATGCACTCTCCTTGATCCAGATCTGCAAAACTGTCAAGGTGAGGATTAGATCTAGACTTTTAGTACTTTATTTATTTTTCTTTGTCTTTGATGTGTTGAGTCTAGATCTACTCAGGTTGCTTCGTGTTAGACACGAATATGATTGATGCATATAGATCTAAGCATAAGAATGTTGAATTGAATTAAGGAAACATTAGATGAAGCACCAGCATACTTGTTTGTTCATCTCGTTTGACTGACTAATGATTGTAAAGTAGTTAGAACGAGGTGATTGACCTGTGAACGGACACAACAGTTCGGTTGTTGTATGCTGTGGGTCATACCTCGAAGAAATGATGATTTTCAGCGTTTGGTGGTTGAGGCAAACCACACAAACTTTCTTTGTGAACAAAGTATTTGCCATGCCTCGTAGCATGATGATGTGTTTGCCATGCCTCATAGCATGGTGAGAGTTTGCCATGCCTTGTAGCATGATGAGAGTTTGCCATGCCTCGTAGCATGATGATCCCGTGCATGTGTATTGCTTGTGTGCTTGTAGAGCAATGCTTATTGCTTGTATAGTTTTAGGCTTGACATATTGGAAATAAAAGGATAAATATAGTGGAAGTGTGAGTATAGTCCTCACTGAGTAATCTCCCAATTGCTCACCTCTCATTTTTTTTTTCAGGTAGGTATGAAGATTACGATCTCAAAGGATACGAGGAGTAGTCCAAAGTGGTGTGATGTTTGGGAGGGTTTTCTTTAGTTTTATTTGAATCTCAGTTACTCCTTTTAAAGACTTTTTATGCATTTACTTTGGTTTTATTTTCAGATTAAATTATGGATTTTAATTGCAAAACTTTGAATTTGTTAATGGAATAAGAGTATTATTCAGAAATGTGGTTATTTTATTCAATAAATGTAGTTAACCGATTTGAAATCGAAGGTGACAGTTCAGTTTGTCTGGTAGATGGATTGATCTGTTACAAAGTGGTATCAGAACTTAAGTTCGAGTTAAGAGAAAAAGTAACTCTATGACTAACGTTTAAAAAGAAAAAAGTTTTCTGATTTTTGGATTTATCTTTTTTTTGGGATTTTTTTTAAGTACTATAAAACCACCACCTAGAATGCTTTTCTCGTTATGTGTTGATTTTATTTTCAGGAAAATCAGTTTTTACAGGACCAGGCTGACTTGCTTGCTGATTCTCTTATTCTTTTATTTCAGATGTCTCCGATAGCCATAAATGCTCCAGTCGCCCCACTAGTGAATGAGCATGAAATCAATTCCACTGAGGGAAGTGTGAATGAGAGTGGGAACAATCTGCAAGTTCCGGTGGATGGAAACCACAATGGAGTGAACCATGCTCAGGTGACAGCTGAAGCTCATGCTGCATTGTTGGAGGAGTTGCATCATTACTAGGAAAAGTTTGGTAACTTGCAAAATAAGCCTGACCTGGCACTGGATGTTCAACAACAGAATGTGCCGCCCCCTGCGCCTGCTCAGTATCCATTTGTGCCACCTGTAGTGCATGCTCAGCAGCCCTTTGTGCCACCACCAGTGAATGTGCAGCAACTATATGCACCTTCGCCGCTTCATCAGCAGTTTGTGTCACCACCGCCTCTGGTGCAGCCTAATGCATTTGGATTCACGTATTACGAGGCAATGAGGCACCTGAAGGACATGAATATATAATCATTTAGAGGAAAATCTGACCCTGTCACTGCTGACAATTGGAAGACAGAGTTGGAAAGGAATTTTGAGTCCATGAGATGCCCAGAAGGTTATCGAAGGGAGTTAGCAGTTCAGTACATGAGGGACGAGACACTGATTTAGGGGGAAGGTGTGGTAGAAGGAGTCTGTGGATGCTATGAGCTGATATGTGATGACTTCAAGGATGAGCTTTCTCGTGAGTATTTTCCACCAGAGACAATGGAAAGGGTTTTTGAGGATTTGCGCCAAGGGAACTTCAGTGTGAGAGAGTACAAGGAGGAATTCAACAGGTTAAGGAGATTCTCCATGAAGAGTTTCATGCATGATTTGGTTCGTACCTTCATGAAATGTTTGAGATTGGAGCTGAAAAAGCGTCTGATTAAAACTCCAGTATTGGTACTTCCAAGGACATAAATACCATACGAGGTCAACACCGATGCCTGTAAAATGAGTATAGGTGGTGTGCTTATGTAGGAAGGAAAAGTCATAGCATATGCCTCGAGACAGTGGTGTGCTTATGTAGGAAGGGAATGAGTATAGGTGGTATGCTTATGTAGGAAGGGAAATTCATAGCATATGCCTCGAGACAGTTGTGGAAGCACAAACTGAACTACCCCACTCATGATTTGGAGTTAGCAGCAGTTGTGTTTGCTTTGAAAATATGGCGTGCTTATTTGTACATGGAGAAGGTAAAAATATACACGGATCACCAGAATTTGAAACATGTGTTCACCCAAAGTGATTTGAATTTGAGGCAGCAAAGATGGATGGAATTGTTGGGCAGATTTTTTTTTTAACACTGACCTACTATTCTATTACAAATTATGAGAACTATTATATCGAAAATTCTACAACGGACAAGTCTCTCGCCTGCAAACACACCAAACGGATCTCCATGCACCACGTTGAAAACCTACTGTAAGTTTATCTCTATTAATCTGCAAATTAATAATAAATCGCATTTTCCGGGACTTGAAACCCAGATCTCTTGGTGTAGAAGCATTAATGAACCCATTAACCAGTAGGCAGATTATGATTTGGATATTGTTGATGTGGTGCAGTGGCAACTACAAGTTTTACCCTAAACAAGCTGCAAGTACACAACAAACGCAGTAGTACTTAAGGATCAAATCCACATAGATTTATGTGTTAAGGACTCCTAACTGATACTAAAGATAACTGTAGACCTAATCAGATTTAAAAAGGGATTTTGGTTGTCACTAATTCTAATAAACTAAGCAAGAAATAAAAACTTTGAAATAAATCAGTTGAAAAATAATATAAAAACAGTGCTGAGCTTAGGGTTTATCTCTAGGGTTCATGATCTATAACATAAGAAATCTAGATAAAGAGTTTTTATGACTCTAGAACTAGAATAGACACTAATAAGATTAGCCAATTCTCGTCACCCTGATCATCTAATCACTCTAACTCGACATGTAGATTTCGTCTCTTGCCGCGAAAGAGATCATACAATCTTGATTGGAATTTATTTCGGCTCACACCCCCTCCGTAGGTAGCTTTTGTCTCCTACGATGATTACATCCATAAGATTCAGTTCAGACAATCTGATACATCACTCTTGTGGCTCTGATTCAACCTTAGATCGGACACTGGGTGATCAATCCAGCATACAACATTAAAAAGGGGATGAATGGGAGAGTCATGTAAAAATAAAAATCTTTAGTCTAAGAAAACTTAGATGTCATCGATCATGGGATCCCTCTCGATGGTCTCTTTACCCAACAAGGTAACTACTCAGACATAGCTGAGCTTAACATCATCATTGGTTTAAAAACAAAAGCAGTAAAGAAAAGAGATAGAGGATGAAGAAAAGCTTATCTTATTGATGACAGGTTTTGGCGAGAAAGCCTTCTACAAAATCACAAAAGTAAAACCTAAAACTAAAAATGAAGTACTTTCTCTAAAGCATGAAAGAAGCCTAGTTACAAAAGACCTAAAAACAATGTATTTATAGTGTTTCTCTTCTTTTAGGCGTCTGGTTTTTTGTAAAATGAGTGCAGGAAATGACTTCTACCTTGATTAGGCTTCTGAGCCTCGGAAGTAAGTCCACCACAGGTGAGAGAGGCTGGGCCGCGGTGCAAGATGATTTGGCCGCGGTGAGAGCTACTACACCTTTCCGAACTGTGTTAATTTGCCTTAAGTGCATTGATAACCGTTGGATTTCATTGATTACAAGTGCATTGGAAAGCTAGTTGTCTCCTTAATAATGTCTCCAAATTTACGGATGATTAGACGGTGAGAAGGTTTTCATTGGTTGTCAACCTTCTGACGGTCTGAATTTTTCCAAAAATGTATTTTTTCTCCAAAATGCACTCCAAAAGTCCAAGTTTCCTGAAAAGTCTTTTAAAACTCCAAAACATGGAAATCACTTATAAAACATTGAAAACTGAGTGGAAAAACATGCATAAGACATTAAAAGTGTTCCATAAAAATGGTAAAATTACGGTGTTTATCAATTGCTTACCGTTCGGGAAAGGGTAATCAAGTGGCAGACGCTTTGAGTCGATGCAGAAGCGATGTTGCTAAGGAAAAAGAAATGGAGAATCTAACCACGACATTAGCGAGTCTTCAGTTGTGTGTGATGGAAGTGGAAGAAAATTTCATGGGTCTAGAAGCATTGAAAAATATGGATCAACTATGGAAAATTTTCTAGGAGCAGAAAAATGATGATGCTTTAAAGGAAATTGTCGAAAAGAAGATGGTCGGGTACCACACAACAGATAGTTGAGCTTATATGTATAAGAATCAAATTTGTTTTCAGAACGAGGGATTTAGGAAAGAGGTGTGGAATCAGGCGCATAATTCAAAATTCTCTATTCATCCAGGACACACCAAGATGTATCACGATTTGAGGAGGTATTACCATTAGAGAGGAATGAGAAGGGACATTGTAGAATGCAACTCGCAGTGTGCAATGTGTAATCAGATAAAAGCGGAGCGCATGGCACCCAATGGATTACTTCAGAGTTTATTGTTACTAGAATAGAAATAGGACATGGTAACCATGGACTTTTGTGACGGGTTTACCACTGGATGAGAAAAACGTAATTTGAGTAATTTTGGACCGTCTCACTAAATCTGCTCATTTCGTGCCAATACGAAAAGCTGATGGAGCAGAGAAATTGGCGCAAAAATATTTGGACGTGATTGTGAGATTAAATGGAGTTCTGGTCAGTATTGTATCTGATAGGGATGAGAAATTCACGGCTGCGTTTTGGAAGCGCTGGAGACAAAATTACACATGAGTATGGCTTATCATCTCCAAACCAATGGTCAATCAGAAATGACGATTTGGACTCTGGAGGACTTATTGAGATCTTGTATTCTGGACTGGAAAAGAAATTGGGGAAAGTATCTTCCATCGGCAGAATTCTCCTACAATAACAGTTATTATTCTAGCATCAGAATGGCTTTGACGAAGCACTGTATGGAAAACTGTGCCGTACACCTCTCTGTTGGATAAGTGTAGGTGAAATGAGAAAAATGGATCCCAAATTGGTAAAAGATGTCGCTGAGCAAGTGGAATTGCTTAAGTCAAGATTGAAAGTGGCTCATAAAGTTATGCATTTTAAGTGGGAGATGCCGCCAGAAAGAATTTTTATTTGAAGTGGGAGATGAAGTGTACCTGAAAGTGAGAGCTTTCAGAGAAAATGAGAGGCACCAGAAGCTGAAAAATCTAAAGCCGAGGTATATGAGGCCATATCCTATAGTCAAAAGAATTGGTGAAGTAGCATATCGTTTGCAGCTGCCTCAAGAGTTATCTGAACTTCATGATGTGTTCCACATTTTTCTACAAAGGAAAGTAGTAAGGGAACCATAGTTCATTTGCCTAACCTGCTAATCGACCTGGAAGGGAATCTGATAGTTCTGACTAAGCCATCTGAGATTTTGGAATTCGGAGAGAATAAGGTTGATGGTAAGAAGACCAAGATGGTAAAAGTCAGGTGGGAAAGAGATGGCATTCATAAGGAAACATGGGAACTGGAACAACATATGAGAAGTGAGTACCCTGAACTCTTTCTAGTCGGAAAGGAAACAGATGAGGAGAGAGTTTATTTGAGGATGAAATCTTTTCATCGGGCGAAGAGTTGTAACAGACCTAATTTCCAGGCCTAGCAGGAGGCCCAATAGACGACCCGCTCCAGCAACCCTAGCTCCTCTCTCCCTATTAATAGAGAGTATTCCACTCACTTTTTCCCTCATCCTCATTTGCAGCCACCCAGAGAAAAAAAAGAGAGAGAGAGTTTTGAGAGAGAGAGGGAGAGAGAGATTCCCTCTGATCCCAGCTGCTGCTGCCGTCGACGAGCTGCCAATAGCTGTTACCAGCTGCTGCAGGCGATCCACCGCCAGCCGCTGCAGGCGATCCACCGCCAGCCGCTGCAGGCGATCCACCGCCAGCCGCTGCAGGCGATCCACCGCCAGCCGCTGCAGGCGATCCACCGCCAGCCGCTGCTGCCAGTCACCGTCGTTGCACCGATGATCACCGCCGTCCGCCGCTGGAGAGAGAAAAAGTTGCTGAGAATCCCAGCCTTCTCGTCGACCCCTTGATTCCTTCGTCCTACGCTCTCCTTTATCCAGATCTAGATCTGCAAAACTATCAAGGTGGGATTAAATCTAGGCTTTTAGTACTTTATTAATTTGTCTTTGATGTGTTGAGTCTAGATCTACTTAGGTTGCTGATGAGTGGAGATTTTGACTCATTCTAACTTGTGTTTACTGATTGTTTTAGGAGTTTTTGGAGTCTTTTCAGGAAGTTTCAGGTGACTTAGAGGCCTTATCAGAGGATTGGAATGTTTAGGAGGCATTGGAGCAAAAAGAAATGAATTTGAGCAATAAGGAGCTATTTCATTCGCTTTTGGAGAAATCATCCGCGGAGCACCTGCTCTCGGTTTGGACCCTTCGTGGAGCACCTGCTCCAGACGGGAGAAAAATAAGGAAATCGACTTTTACCTAATTTTAGGAGGAGAAAGAGAATAAAAAAGTCCACAGCCGCCTGTGTTTTATAATCACGTTTTTCTACAGACTTTTTACGCTTTCTTTTACAATTTCCTGAACCACAGAGTTTTTACTTGTAAGCTTTTGAGAGAAGAAATCTGCTACACTTTGAGAAGAATTCTGAACCCTATTATCTCTTCTGCGATTTTAATCTATGAATTTCTTTTCATCTGTTGCTGTGTTTCTTTTCTCCATGTCTGAGTAGATCTCTTAGCTAGATTAAAGCGTTCAAAGGATTTCATGAGTTAAGGGATTAGATGCAAATAGGGCTTGATATCTATTGTCTTCACCATTGTTAGACTTAATGCTTAGGTTGAATTGATCACTCAATCTACGATTTTAGGTTAATCTATTCATCAAAAGTGTAATAGGTTGCTAGAATAAACATTGGTGAGTGATTTGTCCTTAGCCAACGACAGTTGAAGTTAAGGCAAATCGTGAACAGATCAAACCTGCTAGCTAACGCTTGTCTGCAATTTTTTAGGTTCAAACGACAGTTTAGGATTTAGGTTGTTAGACAAAGTTATCGAGATCACGACAGTGGATCGATAAGCTTTTCTGTTTGAGTTCGAGACTTGCGTTACACTTGTGCCCTGAATAGTCATCTGACTCTTATCTCTGAAATTCCTGCGAATTGCTTTGGTCTAGTGCTTGTTTTAATTTGAATTTAAATCGTTGTTTGCCATTCTGTTTACTTTTTAGTTTTCGAAACAAACCATCTTTCGTCTTAGCTTTAATTCAATCCTCGCAAAGTCATAGAGTAACACTGGTCCTCTGGATTCCGAATCCTTTATATACAACTACATCACTGTTCTATTGCAGTAGAAACTATGAGTACATCCAGTGTGAATCAAATTTTGGCGCCGTTGCGACGGGGACCAATTCGTTACCTTTGATTTTTGGTTTGAAATTCAGACTAAGGCTTTACTAATTTTTCTCTCTTGTTCTCTTGTTTGCGTGTGTTTCAGGTGTATGTCAAACATATCCACAAGGAGCAACTGCACCGATCTTGTTTCTTTGTCGAACACCGAGCTAGCAAGAGTCGAGCGAGAAAACAGACGTCAAAGGCCTATTCAAGCCAACATGGGCGATCAAGGCAACAATGACAACATGGCTGTCGAGCTACAACAGCTTCGACAGCAATTGGAGCAGCTGCAAAAGGCGCAGCAAGACAGGGAGCAGCCACAGCCTGCTATTGGAGACAAGGACAGTCCGCATGCTTACTATCACAACAGGGCTGCGATTGCTCCTCCAACCATTCAGAAGCAAGACTTTGAGATCAAACCTCAGCTGATCTCATTGGTGAAGCAGCACCTCTTTCATGGGCTTCCTGCTGAGATTCCGATGGACCACATCAAAAATTTTGAGGAGATTTGCAGCACGTCTGGATCAAATGGGATACCAGCCAATTTCTTGAAGTGCAAGCTTTTTCCATTCTCACTTGCGGACAAAGCTTTGCGCTGGCTGAAGTCATTACCACCTGGGTCATTGACTACATGGGAAGAGTGCAGATCAGCATTTTTGGACCATTTCTACACTAAGGCCAAAACTGCAGCTCTGAAGAACAAGATCTCGTCGTTTAAACAGCAACCTGGTGAAGCTTTCTGCGAAGCTTGGGAGAGGTACAAGGAGTACCGAAGAGAGTGCCCTCACCATGGGTTCTCTGATGAGCAGATTCTGTTAACCTTTTATGATGGTGTCAACTGGGATTACAGGAATGCTTTGAATGCAGCTAGCAATGGCGATTTCATGACTAAGTCCAAAGAAGCTGCTTATGAGTTGATTGAGAACTTAGCTGCAAGCTCCAGCAACAAATCCCAAGAGTATGACAGGTCTAGCAAATCAGTTCATAGTGTGGAGTTGAGCAAAATCGATGAGCTTACAGCAAAGGTGAATCTGCTGTTGAGAGAGAACCAGAGATCTGTGCATTTTGCTGATGAGGTTGGTGATGCACCCGAATTTATCCTACAGAAGCAACAATGTTGAGAACCCTCAGGATCAGGTCTATCCGCAGCAAGGAGTGCAGAATCAGTCAGGATTTCAGAAGAACTTCTCCAGCAACTTCCAAGGAAAGCAGTTCATCACCAATCAGAGTCGATTTCAAGGTGGAAATCAGCAGAAGTTGCCTTTCACAAGTCTACAGCCTTCTTCGAGTTCCTCAAATAACTCGCAGGATGAGCTGAAAAACTTGATGCAACAGCTGCTGGTTAATCAGCAAAAGTCTTCCATGGAGATTAATGCCAAAGTGGACACCATGTACAATGATTTGAATGGCAAGTATGAGGCTGTGTGGACTCATGTGAAGAAGCTGGATGTTCAGGTAGCTCAGACTGCAGAAGCTGTGAAGAGATCACCTGGAACTCTCCCTGGAAAAGGTGAAAACCCCAGGAATGAGTTTGTGAATGCTATTGAGCTTAGAAGTGGGAAGACTCTACATGCTGCACCAACAAGCTCTGTCTCAGAAAAGAGGAAGGAAAAGGACGTGGAGCACCTGCTCCAAGAAGAGGAACCAGCTCATGACGTAAAAAAGACGAAGGAGCACTCTTCCTCCATCGGAGCACCTGCTCCAAAATCTGGAGCACTTGCTCCAGACGTAGATTTGACGATGGAGCACCCTGAGCCAACGAGGGAGCACCTGCTCCAGCCACCTGCTCCAGCAAACATTCCTGCAAGAGTTTACACGCCTAAGGTACCTTACCCAGTTCCACCGAAGAAGTCTCGCAAGGACTTAGAGGATGCAAAGTGCAGGGAGATGCTGAAGGATTTGACTGTAAAACTCCCTCTAGCTGATGCTGTTCAGATGATACCAGCCCTTAAAAGATACATGAAGGGGTTAGTGTCTGGGAAAGCTGTTGAGGAAGAGAGTGTCATGATGGTTTCGAAGGAGTGCAGTGCTGTGCTTCAGAACAAAGTGCTGAAGAAGAGAAGTGATCCAGGAAGGTTTGTTCTCTCAGTCAGGATTGGGAATGTACTGTTTGCAAGGTCTCTCTGCGATCTGGGTTCAAGTGTGAATCTGATGCCTTACTCTGTAGCCAAGCGATTGGGTTACACCAGATTCAAACCGACGAAAATCTCGCTGGTATTCGCTGATAGATCAACCAAATTCCCTGTTGGTATACTTGAGGATCTGCATGTTCAGATAGGTGATACACTCATTCCAGCAGATTTTGTGGTTCTGGAGCTTGATGAAGAACCCAAGGATCCTTTGATATTGGGTCGATCCTTCTTATGCACAGCTGGTGCAATCATAGATGTGAAAGGAGGAGTGATAGATCTCCAGCTGGGAGATATGGTGGTGCGATTTGAGATGAATAAACTCTTCAAGAAACCAATGCTGGACGGACAGACATTTGTCATAGATGATGGTTCAGGCATTGTTGAAGAGGTTGCTGAAGAGGTTTTGGCCATCGATCCTCTGGAAGTTGCACTCACCAAAGCTGAAGGAGAACATGGGTATTTGAGTGAAGAAGCTGATGGGTTTGCAAAAATGCTGAATGCAAGCACGAGGATGCAAAGGCTGGTGGCGTACATGAGCTTAGAAGGCAAGGAGAGCTCACCTGCAGAAAAAGCCGACGGAGCACCTGCTCTGAATCCTGGAGCACCTGCTCCCGACGGCTTGATTGATGGACCTTGGAGCGAATTGAGAGCTCCGAAGCTTGAGCTCAAACCCCTTCCTGTGGGGCTCAGGTACGCGTTTCTAGGACCCAATTCGACATACCCTGTGATAGTGAATTCTGAATTGAACAATGTAGAGATTGTCTTGCTTCTTTGTGAAATTAGCAAGTATAGGAAAGCTCTAGGATATTCACTAGATGACATTCCAGGGATTTCTCCTGATCTTTGCATGCATAGAATACATTTAGAAGATGAATCAATGACTTCTGTAGAACATCAGAGGAGGTTAAATCCGAATCTACAAGATGTTGTAAAGAAAGAGATAATGAAACTTCTAGAAGCTGGTGTGATCTATGCGATTTCAGATAGTAATTGGGTTAGTCCGGTTCATGTAGTTCCTAAGAAAGGTGGCATCACTGTGATAAAAAATGATAGGAATGAATTGATACCAACTAGAACTGTTACTGGGCATCAAATGTGCATAGATTACAGGAAATTGAATGCTGCAACTCGCAAAGATCATTTTCCTTTACCATTTATCGATCAGATGCTTGAACGCTTGGCTAACCATCCTTATTACTGTTTCTTAGATGGTTATTCAGGTTTCTTTCAGATCCCAATCCACCGGACGACCAGGAGAAGACGACATTCACATGTCCTTATGGCACCTTTGCATATCGCAGAATGCCATTTGGCTTGTGTAATGCTCCAGCAACATTCCAACGCTGCATGATGTCGATTTTCACTGACCTGATTGAAGACATAATGGAAGTTTTCATGGACGATTTTTCTGTCTATGGAAACTCCTTTTCTGTCTGTTTGTCTAATCTGTGCAGGGTCTTGCAGCGGTGTGAGGAGAAGCATCTGGTGCTTAACTGGGAGAAATGCCATTTCATGGTGAGAGATGGGATCGTGCTGGGATACAAAATCTCAGAGAAAGGGATCGAGGTGGACAGGGCAAAGATCGAGGTGATGATGAGTCTGCAGCCACTAACATCAGTCAAGGGGTTCGCAGTTTTCTGGGCCATGCAGGTTTTTACAGACGCTTCATCAAAGATTTCTCGAAGATTGCCAGACCTTTGACGCAGCTGCTGTGCAAGGATGTGAAATTCGAGTTTGATGATGCATGTTTGGAGGCATTTCACACTATCAAAGGAGCTCTAGTCAGCGCTCCTATTGTCCAGCCACCAGATTGGGAACTTCCTTTTGAGGTGATGACCGATGCTAGTGATTATGCAGTGGGAGCAGTGCTGGGACAGAGGAAAGAAAAGAGGTTCCATGTCATCTATTATGCCAGCCGAACACTCGACGAAGCTCAGTGCAGATATGCCACAACTGAAAAGGAGCTTCTTGCAGTGGTTTATGCTTTTGAGAAGTTCAGGTCCTACCTTGTTGGGTCGAAAGTTGTTGTTCACACAGACCATGCAGCTCTGAAATACCTGTTGACGAAGAAGGATGCCAAGCCAAGGCTCCTTCGATGGATCTTTTTGCTGCAGGAGTTTGATTTGGAGATTAAAGACAAAAAAGGGATTGATAATGGTGTTGCAGACCACTTGTCGAGGCTGAAGATAGATGATGACATTCCACTAAATGACAGCCTTCCTGATGAACAAGTTTACGCCATAGATGTTTCTGGGTTCGACGAGCACCTACTCCCCACCGGAGCACCTGCTCTGACGAGTTTTTGCAACCAAGTTGACATAGATCGGCATTCTGGTTTCCCATGGTTTGGAGAGATTGCAAATTACCTTGCTGCAGAGCAGGAACCTGCAGGTTTTGTGGGAAACAAAAAGAAGAAGTTTCTGAAGGATGTGAGGCACTACTTTTGGGATGAGCCTTATTTATACAGGCATTTCTCTGATGGAATCTTCAGAAGATGTGTAGCTGATGAGGAGATACCATGAGTGTTGTTTCATTGCCATGGATCCTCTTATGCAGGCCAATTCGCCACTTTCAAGACTGTGTCGAAAATTCTCCAGGCTGGGTATTGGTGGCCCACTATGTTCCGAGATGTGCAGAGATTCATATCCAGGTGTGACACATGTCAGAGACAAGGAAACATCAGAAGGAGGAATGAGATGCCTCAGAATTTCATCTTGGAAGTGGAGATTTTCGATGTGTGGGGTATAGACTTCATGGGACCTTTTCCATCATCTTATGGGAATGAGTATATTCTGGTGGCAGTTGACTATGTGTCAAAGTGGGTGGAAGCTCTGGTTAGTCCCACAAATGACGCAAAGGTGGTTTTAAAGATGTTCAAATCTGTCATTTTTCCCAGGTTTGGTGTGCCGCGAGTGGTGATTAGCGATGAAGGCTCTCACTTCATCAACAAAGTCTTTGAAAACTTGTTGAAGAAGAATGGTGTAAGGCATAAGGTGGCGACCCCATACCATCCTCAGACGAGTGGGCAAGTTGAGGTTTCCAACAGAGAAATCAAGAACATTCTGCAGAAGACTGTGAGCACCACAAGGAAGGATTGGGCAGTGAAGCTCGATGATGCTCTTTGGGCATACAAAAGAGCTTACAAAACACCTTTGGGGACTACACCATTCCACTTGGTGTATGGAAAAGCATGTCATCTTCCAGTGGAACTTGAGTACAAAGCTGCTTGGGCAGTGAAGCTGCTGAATTTCGATGCAAAGAGTGCTCAGGAGAGGAGAGTAATGCAGTTACATGAGCTGGAGGAAATTAGGCACCTGGCCTATGAAAACTCGAAGATTTACAAAGAGAGGACAAAGCTTTTCATGACAAGAGGATCCTCAACAGAAGCTTTGCACCAAACGATCAGGTATTGCTCTTTAACTCTAGATTGAAATTGTTTCCAGGGAAGCTGAGATCGAGATGGTCTGGACCATTCACCATCAAGGAGGTTCGACCATATGGAGCTGTAGTGTTGCTGGACACTAAAGGAGGCGAGTTTGTTGTCAATGGACAGAGGTTGAAACCATACCTTGCTGGTCCAAATATCGCAGAAGGTGAATCAGTCACCTTAAGCAATCCTCCTCAAGCCTAAATGGCTTTCCAAGTCAAGCTAATGACTTAAAACAAGCGCTTGGTGGGAGGCAACCCACCGGTAAGAGTCTCTAACTTTGTGTCTTTTATTCTTAGCTACTAACTTTGTTTTTAGGTTCTTTGTTTTTGAAAAAAAAAAAACTTAAAAAAAGGAAAGGAAGTTGTTCAACGTGGAAGAGAAGATGTGAGGAAGAAGAAGGAAGAGCACCCAACTGGAGCACCTGCTCCATCTGCTAGGTTGGTTGCTCAAAGCGTAAAAACTGACGAAAGAGCACCCCCTCTCCAGTCGGAGCACCTGCTCCACAGGGTGCTCACCACGTAAAAAGTGACGAAGGAGCAACCCAAGGGAAACCGGAGCACCTGCTCCGGCACCTGCTCCAGACGAACAAAAGACGAGGGAGCACCCAGCTCTATTCCGGAGCACCTGCTCCGCCAGGATGCTCTACATGTGTGAACCAGGTAAGTTTTCTGGACACTTCTCTAGCTTATTTATACACCGGGGACGGTGTGAAGTAAGTCCGGGGGAGGGTCGTGTCTCTTGTACTTCTTTCTTTTGCTTTCTTTCTTTTAGTTCTTTCTTTGAGTCAGTTTTTAGTTTGTTTCTTTGAGTCATTTTTTTTTATCGAGTCAGTTTGTTATATGAGTCAAAGTCAAAGCTTGTGGGAATTAGGACCAATTCTATGATGATTTCAGACCATTTGTGAATCTTGACCATCTTCTTCTAGTGATTATTGCTGCAGAATCATCTAGATCGACTAATGGAAAATCCAAAGACAAGCAGTAGACTAGAGGAGCCCAAAATTCTTGACTAATCCATTGAACCTGAGCTAATTTCTCAGCTCTTCATTTTCCTCATCTATCAGGTTAGTGCTCATAGGGCTTGACTCCTCATTCTTACCTGACAAATAAAGACCTGTGTGATAGATTTGATATTCCTCTCTCATGTTCTAAGCATTGTTTCAGGCTGTTTCTAAAAAATAAATGACAAAAGGCAGAAAAGATTGAAATGATTTTCTTTTAGAAGTAAAGGGTGAGGAAAATTTCCAAGGATCCCATTATTTTACTTCTAAAGTGGAATGATCACACAAGGGATGGAAGCGAGGGGTAGGAAAATTTCCTGTGACCCCATTATTCGCCTACACCTTTGATATATAATGAGGGGACAAACCGGGGATTCGGTGGCAATCACCATCAATACTCGCGTCTTTGAACCTTTTTATATGTGCCGAAAAAAAAAGAAAAAAAAAGAAGAAAAAAAAAAGAAAAAAAAAACGAAACAGCTTGAAAAGTGAATAAGTTCGGGAGAGAGGAAAGGTACTTTTGTGTAGTATGGTCAATTTGTTGAGGTATAAGTATGGGAACGAGTCTAGAAGGTCCTTAGCACTGGTTTTATCGATGAGACTCAGCAATGATGGGACATGGATGATGTTATGAAATTGAGGGACTAATCTGGAAAGCTGCAGCGTCTACGGAGAAGTACATGGAGGTTAGATTTTTGATTGATTTTGCAGCAGATTGTCACATGCCTTGGTCAGGTTTACGGTCTTTTGAGTTTTGCGAGTTCCCAGCTTTATCCAGTCATTCTTTTGGAGTTGAATTTGAGTTTGTTTGAGGACAAACAAAGATTCAAGTTCGGGGGAGTTGATGAGTGGAGATTTTGACTCATTCTAACTTGTGTTTACTGATTGTTTTAGGAGTTTTTGGAGTCTTTTCAGGAAGTTTCAGGTGACTTAGAGGCCTTATCAGAGTTGGAGTGTTTAGGAGGCATTGGAGCAAAAAGAAATGAATTTGAGCAATAAGGAGCTATTTCATTCGCTTTTGGAGAAATCATCCGCGGAGCACCTGCTCCCGGTTTGGACCCTTCGTGGAGCACCTGCTCCAGACGGGAGAAAAATAAGGAAATCGACTTTTACCTAATTTTAGGAGGAGAAAGAGAATAAAAAAGTCCACAGCCGCCTGTGTTTTATAATCACGTTTTTCTACAGACTTTTTACGCTTTCTTTTACAATTTCCTGAACCACAGAGTTTTTACTTGTAAGCTTTTGAGAGAAGAAATCTGCTACACTTTGAGAAGAATTCTGAACCCTATTATCTCTTCTGCGATTTTAATCTATGAATTTCTTTTCATTTGTTGCTGTGTTTCATTTCTCCATGTCTGAGTAGATCTCTTAGCTAGATTAAAGCGTTCAAAGGATTTCATGAGTTAAGGGATTAGATGCAAATAGGACTTGATATCTATTGTCTTCACCATTGTTAGACTTAATGCTTAGGTTGAATTGATCACTCAATCTACGAATTTAGGTTAATCTATTCATCAAAAGTGTAATAGGTTGCGAGAATAAACATTGGTGAGTGATTTGTCCTTAGCCAACGACAGTTGAAGTTAAGGCAAATCGTGAACAGATCAAACCTGCTAGCTAACGCTTGTCTGCAATTTTCTAGGTTCAAACGACAGTTTAGGATTTAGGTTGTTAGACAAAGTTATCGAGATCACGATAGTGGATCGATAAGCTTTTCTGTTTAAGTTCGAGACTTGCGTTACACTTGTGCCCTGAATAGTCATCTGACTCTTATCTCTGAAATTCCTGCGAATTGCTTTGGTCTAGTGCTTGTTTTAATTTGAATTTAAATCGTTGTTTGTCATTCTGTTTACTTTTTAGTTTTCGAAACAAACCATCTTTCGTCTTAGCTTTAATTCAATCCTCGCAAAGTCATAGAGTAACACTGGTCCTCTGGATTCCGAATCTTTTATATTACAACTACATCACTGTTCTATTGCAGTAGAAACTAGGAGTACATCCAGTGTGAATCAGTTGCTTCGTGTTACGGACACACATATGATTGATGCATGTAGATGTAAGCATGGGAATATTGAATTGAATTAAGGAAATATTAGATGAAGCACCATCATACTTGTTTGTTCATCTCATTTGACTGGCTAATGATTGTAAAGTAGTTAGAACAAGGTGATCGACCAGTGAAGGGACACAGTGGTTTGATTATTATGCTGGGGGTCATACCTCGAAGAAAAGATGACCTTCAGCGCTTGGTGGTTGAGGTGAACCACACAAAATGTCTTTGTGACCAAAGTATTTTCCATGCCTCAAAGCATGATGAGTGTTTGCCATGCTTCATAGCATGGTGAGTGTTTGCCATGCCTCGTAGCATGATGAGAGTTTGTCATGCCTCGTAGCATGATGATCTCGTGCATGTGTATTGCTTGTGTGTTTGTGGAGCACTGCTTGTTGCTTATTTAGTTTTAGGTTTGACATATTATAAATAAATGGATAAATGTAGTGGAAGTGTGGGTTTGGTCCTCAATAATTCTCCAATTACTCACATTTCATTCTTTTCTTTTGAGGTGAGTATGAAGATTACAATCTCGAAGGATACAAGGAGTAATCTGAAGTGGTGTGCTGTTTAGGAGAATATTCTTTAGTTTTATTCGAATTTCAGTTAATCTTTTTAAAGATTATTTTTACATTTGTTTTGGTTTTATCTTGAAATTAAGTTATGAATTTTAATTGTAAGAATTTAAATTTATTTATAGAATAAGAGTATTATTTAGAAATGTGGTTATCTTATTCAATAAATATAGTTAACTGATTTAAAATCGAATATGACAATTCAGTTTGTCTGGTAGACAAATTGGTCTGTTACAAATATCATATTATGTTTAAGAGTTTTATCGGCTAAGATCTCAAACTAATATTACAATTTTCCTCACATAATTTTTTTTTTGTCCACTTTTCTATTTAAATAAAACGTTAGAGTTTTTGATCTTGATCATGTTCGATGCTCAGTGTATTAGAGTGCAAATAAAAACACAAAAATCATAAAAATAATATTTTTTAAAAAATAAGCTCACTTTGTAATAATAAGATTAATTGTATATTCATCAGTTATTTTAAACTTACAAAAAATTTCTTCAAAGAACAAATGCAATTATCTAGAAAATTGGAAATTTTACCCAGATGATACTTACTACAAATATCTTTTCGCCATTTAGTTTTCAACCTTTTTAATTAAATAAAAAGAAACTTAGGACGATGAACTTAAAGTTAATTATGAATAGTTAGGTTTAATGACAGATCATATCCTTGAGTGCTCTCTTTTGACCAAAAGCATGTGGCAAAGAAAGCGAGTAGCAAATAACTCATACACGAGCGTGGTTTCCAAAAGAAGAAAGAGATATTTGAATTCAGTAGCCGTCAACTTCAACAAAATAAAGAAATAAAGAGTAATAATCAATTAAACAGGTATTTTATGTGAAGGACAAAAATTGTGAAAAAATATCTCAAATTAGACATTTTCTTGTACAACTGTCTCAAACTGGACGGGAAAAAAAACATAACTTTTGGTTAGCACTTTTTGCCGAGTCAGCAAAAGCGTCCTCTGGGCTGTCCAAAAGTCAGCCACGTGGCATAGCGTTACGGGAAGAGAGTATAGATAGGGATATGAATGGTTTGTAATTGTACGCCACTCGATCAATATTTTATTACCAAAAAATATAACCCACTCGTTTGGTGCTACAGAAAAGAACGCAAAAAAATATTAATCAAAAGTTTCGATTGATCTTCCTTGAATCTTGTTACATAATTTAAAGTAATCACAAAAATATTAAAATAGATGATTGATATCGTCTAAATTTACTATCACGAATAAATATGATCCTTTTAACATAGATGAATTAAGTAAATACACGTATTGTGTATAACTTTTTTACAGATGTAATTCTTAAAATTAAATTAGATTTTACTTTAAATCTATAATTGAAATGACTTATATTTTTAGCATAAGATCTTGGATTCTACACAAAAAACTACATATTTTTTATTCCTCATTCCTAACAATAACAATAGAAACCACACTGTCAAAAATTAGGAGTAGAAATTAAGAATCTGATTGGTTTAAATACAGTGACTGCAATTACGAGTGCAGGAGTTTTCAAAAGTGGACGATTGCAGTTTTGAATGTTATTAAGCAGTTTGCACGATTGGCTAAATTTTTTAAAGCAGATCTATTTGTGGGACATTTTAATTGGTGAACCAGCGGATGTTTTAGCGGTTAAACATAAAATTACCAAAATAAATATTATATATAATTATAAAAAACATAAAAATATATTATTATGTTAAATATTAAAATCACTAATTTAAAATAATTAATAATAAATAAGATATAAATAAATACTAAATAACTATTCAAAAAACTAATACATTTTATAATGGCATGTTTTGTTTTAATTGTTGGGAACATCATCCAAAATTATGTATAGTAATGTAATAAACTGAAAATTTTTGTTCCAATACGTGATTTTTCATTTGTTTTTCTAGTGTGATTTTTTTTCTTACCCAACAGCTACCGCTCGCAACGGCAAACGCTTGCGGGAAGCAGCTTTTGGATTTCAACGGTACAAAACGGTACAGAGCGGTTTGCAGCGATTTCTATGATTGTTATAAAACGCCACTAACCGCTACCAACCGCAAACGCAGCGTTTAAGGGTGAACCAATCAACACTTAAGTGGTCATGAAGAATAAGAGCTTATTTTTTCTATGTTCTGTTCAAAGATCAGTAATTTGAAAATATCAGAATCTAGGAAAATAATCCACACGCACACCCGGAGTAAGGAGCTTGCCAACAACCCCCCCCCCCCCCCCCCCAATAGCCTACTCTTTGTTATCAAGGGATCCGAACCAGGTGTGGATATTTTTTAAGTGAGAATAAGTGTTTCACTATTCAATTTTTCCTCCATTTAACAATTGGAATATGCATGTGAGTCCAAATCAAAGTCTATACTATGAAAGGGTACAAAACTAACAATAAATGACTAGTGCTTACATATGTCAGGTGATAATGACAACTCACAAAGTTCATAGAATGATAACAATATGGAAAAAACTATATTGCATATGAACCACTGGCCTAAACCGTATACTGAGAGCAAAAAGGATGCACCAAGACGCAATCTCATAGATAGCATATACTGCCAAATAAAGTATGTGAAAAAGTCAGACGAGGACATGCGTATGATCTAATCGACATATCTTAACAAATTATAAGTCAGACCCAAAGCATATTCAACACCCTGATAATCCATAATCTGATCATGTATATTAACCTGGACCAGGTAATGTTCGATAAATAAGCTGCATTTTCCAACAAGAAAGGGGTTCTATTTGCTCTTCTTGACTCATATTATCCTCTACATACTTGTGAGCACGAAGATCATATTCTTGAGACTGATCTTTTATTCTTTCCAAGACACCTGTCTTATTTCTGACCTCACTCTGGTTAACTCCACAGCGGTATTCAAATCCTGGAGTCTTTCCATCCTCAAAATTTTACTTTTTTCTTTTCCAGTACTAAAAGTCCACCTTCAAAGGCCTATTGTGGATCCAACCTTTCTTAAGGATCAAACCAGCCAACTTCTTTTGTTCATTTTTTTTATCACTCTTTATTTTCTTTGATTCACTACTTTGCAGTCTTTAAAAAAAAAATGTTTTCTGACTAGGGCGTCAAAGGGCAATCAGAAAACACTTCACCATTTTGTTTTCTGGGTCTTCATGTCATCTTTTTTGTTTTGTAAGAGATTTTCCCCTAAGAGGACTAAAAATCTCCTAAACAATTTGAAGTTAGAAGGAGGGAAGGCAAAACTTTCCACAAACAAAAACTCTCATAAGTCAGAAAACTAGTTCCAATAGCAACCCTAATATGAGGGAAAAAACCCAAAAGAAAGAAGGTGAGTGATAACACCATATTTTGACCACTTTTATGGATCGTTTTGAAATACTTTTTCTATGTTTTTAATTGCTTTTAAGTACTTTTATTACGTTTTTCTAGTATTTGTAGTTCGAAAACTCTTTTCAGGTAACTTTGGGAAAAGCTTAACAAAATGGATAGAAAACCAGATTTCAGCTCAGAGTCAAACCGTCAGAAGTTCACCCCCGATTGAAGGCCTTCTCACCGTCTGATCCAGCTCAAATTTTGAGATCTTAAAGATGGAAGTATCAGCTTTCCAGCACACTTTACAGCTTGGCAATCCAACGGTTCAAACAAAAGATACGCGAAGAGCAAGATGTCCCGTAAACCAGCCGGCAAGCGTTTCCATCCGCGGCCAACAGACCAATCCCCGCGGTCACAACCACCGCGACCGCGGCCAGCCACCCATTTCCCGTGGTCGCGCACATCCCGACCGCGGCCAGCTAACTCCAACTTTGAAGGCCCATTTCTGAAGCCCGTATCATTTTCCCAGCCTCAATTCTGGAACCCTAGACACCAGAGAGTATTGGAGACTATAAATACATGTCATTTAGGTCGATTTTGAGAGAGGAAGAAGAGAGACGAAATACTTTACAGAAATTTTACTTTAAGCTTTGTTTTAGGTTTTAGGGAGAGAGAGATCTGTCTCTTGAACCCTTGTTCTTTCTTTTTCAATTTCGGTTTCTATTCTACTTTTTAATACTATGTTTTTTATTTCGTTTATTATGTCTGAGTAGTTTTATTGTTGGGTCTAAGGGATTTTCGATGAGGATTTATATGTTCAGTGAGGATTCCATGAGCTTTTGAGCCGAATCTTAGAACTTTTTCTTCTGAATTCGTTTTTACTGCATGAGAGTAGCGTCATGAACTACAATCTGATCCAGATGCTTGGTGACACGAAAGTGTTCATCCGGTGTCAGATCTAGTTTGGGAGAGCAAAACAAACATAGGAGTGGAAACCTACCTATGGGCAATTTGTGAATGCTGACGAGTCTTAAACATAATGCATCTCTTCTTTTCCAGGGCCAGAGTGGAAACCTACTGGTCAGGGTTGAAAGAGATAGTTGTCTATGATCACGACAGTGGCGTATTCATACGTCCGTGACTCCAGTTCGAAAAGTTTAAGCTAAGATCTTATCAAATTTACTCTCTAGCAATGTTTTGAATCGTTCATACCCCTGAGAAAACTTCCCTGAACCCCAGCGCTTTCTTTCTTATAGATTTACACCGTTTTATTTCAAGCTTTAGTTCACTCTTTTCATTCCCTTTCAATCGCTTTTATTAAAGCAATTAGGTTTAGCCGTTTTTCTCGTTTTTACCCATTTTCGTTAAGTTTAGTTATTAGGTCATTTTAATTCCCGTATTTTCTCTTTAAGATTCGTTTTTACATTTTAACACACCACCAAAACCCTCGCAAAACCCCCTGGTTCTAGACTTCCTTACTTTATATTTCTTTCGAAGGCTTTGCAGGAAAGATCCTCCTTCCCTGTGGATTCGATCTCTAAGTACTACAATCGATCAGCTGTGCACTTGCGGCTATTGATTTCATTTAGGGTAAAAGTTGACACCCTCGACACACACCACATCAAGTTTTTGGCGCCGTTGCCGGGGAAGGCACTCGTTTTCTTTTCCGCAAAAACCTAACAAAGGTTGGTAAATCGACTCTAGAACCCCTTTTTCTGCATATTTCCATTTTTTGGTTATTTTGTTTCCATTTCAGAAGATATGGATCCTATAAATCGAAATTCACACTATGAGGAAGGTTTTTACAACACTCCTCAAGCCAGACACAGAGAGAAGCAGTACTTACGCGATCTCTACGAAGAAATTTTGAACCGAAGACTACAGAATGTTCCAGAACGAGCCCTACGTACCTCCAATGGCAAACCCTAGACATCATGTTCGTCGTCTGCCTCACCAAGATGAAAACGTCCAGCTCAGTCATCGATTGAGTCGACTAGAGACGGTGGTCATGCACTTAATCGCCGCTCAAGCAACATCAAGAGCCGTCCTTCACGAGACAATTGACAACATGTCAACTCACTTTAACAACAAGCTTGAAGATCTTTCTGCTCAAGTTAAAACCATCGAGACTCAAGCAAAAAAAGATGCTGAGACTATCAAGGAGAGGATGGAAGCAGTCGAAGGACGAGTTGGAGAGAATGAAGTTAGTATTCGCAAAGCCAGTGGAAACATCCGCACCTTAGAGGTCAAGTTCGATGAATCAGAAGAAACTATTAGCGACCATAACAACCAAACCTACTCCTACGTGGAAGAGATTTGGGATGGAGTACACAAGGTTCAAGACAAAGCAGAGGAAATCGACTCAACCGTGGACAAAGTAGTCTATGCCCTTGATGAAGTCGAAGAGAAGGTCGAAAAGCTTATGCAAGGACGTGAAACGAATGGTTCGACGCTTCCCATCAAAGATCTTGACCTAAAAGAAGAGGAAACAGAGTTGGAAGATCCAGAAATCAGTTTAGATGGCAAAAGAGAAGATGAAACAGCTGAACCATCTCAGAGTCTCTCTCCCGCGGTCGCAACTCCTGCGACCGCGGCCAACAACCCTCCAGCTGCGGTCGTGAGCCTCCTACCCGCGGCAAAACACTCCCCACCCGCGGTCGTGCAGCCTCCACCCGCGGCAAATAGTCGGTCAGATTCGTTTCAGCCTTTTTCTATTCTTACAGGTCAATGTTCATTTGATACATCTGCTGGGACGGTCAAAACTCCTTTTCATGAGCAAACAGTGTACGCCATCAACTCCAAAACATCTCAAGAAGAAAATGAGGTACTTCCCTGCAACATAGTTTTAGCATATAAGGATGAATATGAAGGGCAATACCTCGAAGATGAAGACTATCGTCTGTTCATAGATGGAGGCAATCTAGACAAAATGATGGAATTAGGAGCACCAATCTCCAGGGAAAGACTCATTGAATTCAACAAGTTTGTGAAATCGATCCCTCTTTACACAGGTTTCGATGATATATGGCATCTTGGTTGTTTGCAAGTTTTCTTTAGGTACAGCAAGGAGACAATGGAGGATATCAGAACCTATTTTGGGAGGGCCAGACGTCTGAATTTTCCCAGAACATCATCTGATGCTGCAATCTATTCAATCCACCTTCAAAAGCCTGAAGACTGCTGCCACTACACCAACAAAATCAGCAAAGAAAAGCTCGACGAATTCAATGATGTAGTCCGAAATTTGCTTGAAAGAATCACCTTTGCCAGAGCTTGCAAGGACTTCATGATAGGCCATTATTTCTGTGAGAGCAAGGAATCAATCCCTGAGATAGAAGACTTGTTCAATCATGCCAGAAGAGGTAAACCTGTTCGAACACTTCACAAAATCGAAGGTGTAGGTCAGTTTCTTATCTCTTGTTCTATTAGAGGAGAAATGTTTAAAAACGTGCTTTGTGATTCTGGAGCTGGTCTTAACATGATGTCCAAGGCAATTTCTTTGAGACTTGGCATTAAACACCTGCCCAGGACTAGAGAAAAGATTAGTCTAGCTGATGATTCCAATGCAACACCTCAAGGAATAGCTCATGAAATTCCTTTGAGAATAGGAGATTGCATAGTGCCTGTCGACTTCTACATTGTCGAGACGCGAGATGCAATATATCCAGTGATTCTCGGATGGTCTTTTCTAGCAACTTCCGGAGCTATAATGGACTGGCCAAACCGGAGGATTTCATTTGCTAATATCGACAAAGATGTCTTCACAGAAGCTGTCCCATACAACAGCAAAGCACGAAAACGTTATGCAACAGAAGAATTTGAAGAAGAACTTTGGAGTGACAAAGAACCTGCTAGGCAAAGCAAGGAGATGTCGAAAAAGACTTGTCTCAGGACAATGTCTTCTTCATTGGATTAAGCTACGTCCAACACCAAAAGTCGAGCTAAACGACTTAAAACAGAAGTGCTTAATGGGAGGCAACCCATTTAGGTATTGTTTTCTTTAGGATTTTTCTAACTTTTTCTATTGATCTTTTTCTTTTTCTTAATTTCAGGTGTTTCTTATAAAACAAAAAAAAACAAAATATAAAAATAAAAAAATCAGAAAAACCAAAAAGAAGGATGGTCCCTGACTGCTCGGCCCAGCAGAAACCAAGGAGAAGCAGGAACATGCTGTGATATAAGCCCCCGTGGTCGCAGATGTTCTGACTGCGGGAAACGCATAATCGACCGCGGCCGCGTCTTTCTGACCGTGGCCGAGCACCGGTTCGCTGCGGTTGCGTGGCTCCTGACCGCGGCAAATGGTCGTTGAGATCAAACCCGACCCCAAACCACCCACTTCACCTCATTCCACCTCACCAATCCCCACTCCACCTCATTCATCACTTCCCACCACCTTCGTCACCACCTATCACCTTCCCAAACCTCTTCGAATGAATCCGGTTCATCTCCACCAGCATCCCGGATCCAGGTAAGTTCTCTTTGGCCAAAAGGTATTTCTTTTTCAAAAAAAAAAAAAAATCCGAAAATAAGAAAAGAAAGGAAATAAAAGCCTTAGAGAGTCTAGAGAGGTCGAATTTTAAGTCCCAAGGCAACTGTAGTTCGATTTTATGGAGTTTTGGAGATCATTTTCTGATTCTCGGAAAGAATCTAAGTCTGGGGGAATAGCTGTTTACAACAAAGGAGGAAGCATTATGCAACAACATTTGGCAAGAAGAAGTGACTGAAAATTGCGGTCATCAACAGGTCCTTATCTCTCTTGCGGTTTTGCATATTATCTTGCATCCTCCAGATTCATCAGGTAACCCAAAATACTTAATTCCACCACTTAAACAGCCTTTTAATGCCAAACGCCGTCTACCTTGGATGATGTCTTTAATGAGAACTCACTATTGAACTAATGAATGAAGAGAGCTAGTTGACTGGAATCAAGATTTAGATTGTTTAAGTTTTGCATGACGGAAAAAGTGGACTAATATCTTTTGTGTATTGGTGAGAATTTCTAGACTAAGTTGTGGATTGATGCACGATCTTTGGTCCTAGTTTAGGAGTTCATGTCTCTGAGATTTGTGCATTTCCTATTTTTGTTTTCACTTAACCAGTTTAGGCTTTTGTTTTGTTTGAGGACAAACAAAGGTTTAAGTCTGGGGGAGTTGATAACACCGTATTTTGACCACTTTTATGGATCGTTTTGAAATACTTTTTCTATGTTTTTAGATTCTTTTAAGTACTTTTATTACGTTTTTCTAGTATTTGTAGTTCCAAGACTCTTTTCAGGTAACTTTGGGAAAAGCTTGACAAAATGGATAGAAAACCAGATTTCAGCTCAGAGTCAAACCGTCAGAAGTTCACACCCGATTGAAGGCCTTCTCACCGTCTGATCCAGCTCAAATTTGGAGATCATAAAGATGGAAGTATCAGCTTTCCAGCACACTTTACAGCTTGGCAATCCAATGGTTCAATCAAAAGATACACGAAGAACAAGATGTCCCGTAAACCAGACGGCAAGCGTTTCCACCCGCGGGCAACAAACCAATCCCCGCGGTCACAACCACCGCGACCGCGGCCAGCCACCCATTTCCCGCGGTCCCGCCCATCCCGACCGTGGCCAGCTAACTCCGACTTTGAAGGCCCATTTCTGAAGCCCGTATCATTTTTGCAGCCTCAATTCCGGAACCCTAGACACCAGAGAGTATTGTAGACTATAAATACATGTCATTTAGGTCGATTTTGAGAGAGGAAGAAGAGAGACAAAATACTTTACAGAAATTTTACTTTAAGCTTTGTTTTTAGGTTTTAGGAAGAGAGAGATCTGTCTCTTGAACCCTTGTTCTTTCTTTTTCAATTTCGGTTTCTATTATACTTTTTAATACTATGTTTTTGATTTCGTTTATTATGTCTGAGTAGTTTTATTATTGGGTCTAATAACAGGTCCAATAGTGAACCTCACCATGGGGTTCATCCGAATTTTAAAATAATATTTTTGGTTTGTATTGTGTGGGACGAACTTCGGGTAAAATTAGGGGTCCAGTAGTGAACCCCATTTCAGGGTTCATCCCGAATTAAAAATATTAATTTTTTTATTTTTTATTTTTAACACAATTATTATAATTAAAAAAATAATTCATTACCCATAATCTTAAAAGATACAATATAAAAAACACAAAATAATACAAGAAAATTAAAAACATACAATATTTATAATATAAAAATAGTTAACCAAGTTTATTCCAGATATTTTCGATTAAATCCGCTTTCAGTCGTTCATGTATCTGTCTGTCACGGAGTTCGTTTCGTTTTGCCATCATCAAATTTGAGACATTTGTAGGCATACGTGTAGAATACGTCCTATCCACATGCGAATTGCTGCTTCCATCTTCTTGTTGGAATTGTTCAATATTGGCTAGAGTGTAGCTATATCGTTCGTTTTTTACTATCATATTGTGTAATATGATAGAAACCCGCATAATCTTCCCAATTTTTTCTTTATCCCAAAAAAGAGCGGGATTTTTTATAATTGCGAATCTAGCTTGCAGCACGCCAAAAGCCCGCTCCACATCTTTTCGGACGGATTCTTGTTTAGTTGCAAATTTGCTATTTTTTTCTCCTTCAAGAAGATGAATTGATTGTATAAATGTAGCCCATTTCGGATAAATGCCGTCTGTGAGATAATATGACAAACGATACTCGTTACCGTTTACCCAGTATCTCACTTTTGGAGCTCAACCTTGCAAGATGTCATCAAAAACTGGTGATCGATCAAGAACGTTAACATCATTTAATGTACCTGGAGGTCCAAAAATGCGTGCCATATCCAAAGATCTTGTGATGTTACTGCCTCTAAAACGAAAGTCAAATTTTCCTGATCCGCGTGTATATTGACCTCTCCATGCGGTTGGGCAATTCTTCCACTCCCAATGCATACAATCGATGCTTCCAATCATCCCGGGAAATCCCCGTTCCTCTCCTTGGTTTAGTAAGCGTTCAAGATTATCAGGGGTAAGTCTTCTTAGATACTCATCTCCAAATAAGGATATTATTTCCTCAGTGAAATTCCTAAAGCATAACAATGCTGTACTAGTTCCGAGCCGGAGATATTCGTCAACTGCATCAGCTGCTGTACCATATGCCATCATACGAATTGCCGCCGTACACTTTTGTAGAGCAGACAGACCTAATCTCCCGATAGCATTTCTTCTTTGTTGAAAATACGGAACTTCATAGGAGAGGCGGTGAACAATACGCAGAAACAAATCCTTGTTCATTCTAAAACGGCGTCATAATGTATGTGGCGGATAGGTTGCTTCGTCGCTGAAATAATCGTTCCATAAGCAGTTGTGACCCTCTTCCCGCTGTCTCTCAATGAATGCTTTTTTTTTTTCTTTTTTTTTCTTCATGTTGATTAACTATAGAATAAAACATATCCTCAAACTTCTGATCAAATGCATCATCAAATGCATCATCTAATGCATCATCAGCTTTATCATCAAATCCATTGCTTGAAGAAGCTGCCATTTTTGTGTTTTAGAGTGTGAGATAAGAGATAAAGTGATGAAAAGTTGGTGAAAAGAAATGAGGTTTAAGAGGTTTGTGTTTGAAAAAAGTAGTGGCGGTTTGATACCAAGATGAGAAAGTAAACACTTTGATACGAAGATAAGAAATAGACTTCGATTGCAAGATGAGAAAGTAAAACACTTTGATACCAAGATGAGATAGAATGAAGTTTACAAGTATGAATAACATATGGTCTGCCCTCTGTCATATAAATACACGGAATAAGTTCAAAGATGTGGCCAAATGATAGTTCGAACATATGGTCTGCATTACAACATAAATATGCGGTTAGAAAACGAGGAAGACAAAAGCTATATGGCCCCTCCAATATTGGCGCATGTGGTCACGGATCAATAACCGACATGAAGTGGCCAAATTGATCTGACACTACCTGCAAAAAATAAAAGCAAGGAGAGTTAGAGATATAATCCTGTGACAGCCATTGAATGACAAAGCAACACATAGTTCTAAACCCTAAACTCAATAGTTTAACAAAGTTAATAGACACCAAAAGTTGAACAAAGTACCAAAACTGAACCCAAAGTTCATAAAGAAATGTGTAACAAAGTTCATACATATAGAACCCGATGGCCCATAGCAAATAAAAGTTCTTAAACTAAATATCATACAACCGGATTAAGCAATAACATTGAAAAAAGACTAACACAAAGCAAATATCAGAGAGCCTAAACCCTAAAGATCATACATCGCACAAATTAGCTTGTTTTTTAATGCCATTTCAATCTCAGTGAGTGGTTCAGTCTTAGCCAAAATAGTCTCAAGAATCCTCTTGTCCCTAATCTTGTCTTTCAACTCTAGGTCTTTTTGTTTCATTTCCCACATGGAACTAAACTCCTTCATGTCCTTGTTCTCGGGTTTAACACGTGATGACTTCTTTGCAGCCTTGACTCCAGGTGGACGAACCTCGACAACTTCTTCATTCTCGCTTGTAGGTATGGAAGTTGATGACTGAGCCGAGTCATCAACCTTTCTTCTTTTGGTCGACGCACCATCCTGGACTTTGCTACTTGTGCACCATTTCTGGTCAAACCTCAACTCTCTCCAGGCATGTTCCAAAGCAAACTTGATAGAGTAGTCATTGAAGAAGATCTCATGCGCAAGCTTCATAACGTCGTTTTCATTCTGACCGCTTCTTTTCTCCTTCTGCGCAGCCGCGTATGATCCCACGAATTTACATACCTGGTCATTGATCCTACCCCACCTTTGTTTACTTTGAGGCCACTCCCTCCTTGACATTCCAACTATATCCTCGCTGTTGTTGTAATACAACTGAATACGCTTCCAGAAAGCACCAGCTCGCTGTTCGTTGCTCACAATCGGGTCCTTACTGGTGTTGAGCCACGCACTGATGAGGGCGAGGTCTTCCTTCGGGGCCAGACTTTCCTCTTCATTCCACCATCAGTAGGATCATCAGATCCTTGTGTAAATCTCAGATGATCCTATTTCTATGGACGGCGAGTAACAGTCAGGGTTTAACTGACTGGTTAGTAGGTTTACAAACCCATCGGACTGTGTAAAAGAGGTCTGAGAAGCCATAAAGACTGGAACGAGTGGAAAAAGTTAAAAGAGTAGTTAAAGGAGGAGAAGAGGACTGTGACTTAAAGAGAAAACAAGGGTTTAGAAAGAGAGAAGAGAGTTGAAGATAATGGAACCCGAGAAGAAACTGAACAGAGAAACGAGAGATAAAGAGAATGGAACCCGAGAAGAAAGTGAAAGATAGTGAATGAGTTTAGTGGTTTTTAATTTATGGTTGAGTGTCTTTTAAATTATGGTTGACAGTCTTTTCATGGTCTTTATGGCTAAGTGTCTTTTATGTTAAAAAAAAAATAGTAGTTGGAAGTCTTTTAATTTGAGTTTTCAAGTTAACGTAAAAGTTGTAAACATTTGCGAACAGGTTTTAACAACCATTTAAAACACTACCTAAACCTATCATGTCATATCAAGCATTGATAAACAATAACAGTCATAAAGCTAACTAAAACAACCTAGCCAGTTACCTAACGCATTTAACACAAACAAAGTTCCAGTTACCAAATATTCAAGTTAGAAAAGAATTGACCTTTACTGGATGAGCCATATGCGTCCACTATCATTTCTGTTACATCGCCCGAATAAATACGTCAAAGACATCTTCACTATTCAGATACAATTTAAAGAGCAAAACAGTATAAGCCGAGTTCTTACCTCACACCTATAATCCTATTGAACCGAGCCCATACTCGTAAAAGAAAACAGAATACATCAACCTTTTACCTCGTGACTGTTTAGCAACAAATCATCGAACAAGTCATTACTTAAAGGAATAGTCTTCATTAATAAAATAAAGGGGAAACATTACAAACGAGATGAAACAACACAAGCAACCAAGGCGAGATAGAAAAAAAAGGGGAAAAAATCAAAGGACAAGGAAAGAAAAGTGCAATAACAACGAAAATGAGAAGAGACGATCTACTCCTTAGGCTGGGTACCATCCTTGAGGTCTTTTTGATTATCAGCCTCGTCGTGATCTGAGCCGCCACTCGGAGTCTCAGGAAACGGTGGTGGCAAGTCACCTTCCTCAAGATCAGTGAGGCTGAGGTTTTCAAGCCTCAACTCGCATTCACGTTGAGTCGCTTCTAGCTTGTTCCTCAATTCAGCCTCCATCATGCACTCCAGAGTACCTCGAGCCTGAACAAGATCAAGTCTCACCTTCTCGATTGCCTCCTGCTCAGCGACGTAAGTCCTTAGCTGATCGATGTAACCTGAGAACTTGGCCTCCGCATCCATCCAGATTCGAGTGGTCTCAGCTTCAATTTTCTCCTTGGCATGTCGCTTCACACGAGAAACCTCGGTGGCAATTAACTTCTCAGCTTGGATCTTCGCCTCGTTAACCAATTGAAGATTCTTGATCATGTCTTGATTCTCCAACTTCATCTCCTCGATCTTCTCGGTCAGTTCCTTCACACCCACATCCAACTACACCGCCCGTTGCTTTATGGTTGGCCAGTTATCTTTGGAAACTTTTCGCTGAGCGAGCGTGGCATTGCGTTCAGCAACAGCTTTTTGGCCAGCAGTCTGGGCATTCTGCAACTTCATAGCAGCGACTCGAAGCATGCGAGTATTCTGGCCCCTCACGCGATTGCAACTCGCGATGAACTAGGCAAGACAAAGGAAAACTTTGAAGATCAAGCTCGCAAACAACCGAATCAGAACACAAATTCTAACTTAAGATTTTCACTGTACCTTGAAAGCAAAGCACGCCATGTCCTTGAAGACCCCATCTTCGCTAGCGGGAACCTCGGCAGTTGATCCCCTTATCAGCCCGATGAGCTCGGCGCATTTGTTGATTTTGTTGAAAAAAGGCTCTCCCGACTTTGGGTATTCAAACAAAAAACTCTAGTCGATCTCCTTGACCTTATCGCTGTCGGAGGGAGCGATCTTCGCCCTTTTTCTGGCTTCATCGCGATTGACTTGATCACCATCATCCGCCACTTCAGCAGATCACCTTTTCCTCTTTCCTTTCGCCTTGGCTTTGGCGGCTTTATTCTCTACCTGCTGCGCAAGGCGAGCAGCTTCGGCTTCTTCTTTTTCCTTCTTCTTGTTTTCTTTCTTCTTCTGTTTCTTCTCTTCTCTCCTCGCCGACCTCGTAGCCTCATCAATCTCCTCGCTAGTCTGGCGAGCATCCCCTTGATTATCCGTTTCGATCTCAGCGTTGCGTTCTGAAACGTGAGCCTCATCCTCGCCTTCGATGATCACAGCGAGATTCTCATCGCTTTGAAAAACGACTTCCTCAATTTCCTGAGCCACTGTTGTTTGGTCCAAACGTTCTGGTAGAGAGGCAGACGGCTATTGGTTTTTGCGGTTAGCCTTGATACTTGCAGCGAGGCTGGGTGCGTTAACCTGAACTGGAGCCATTTCTATCGATCTCCCTGTATGGCGATTTTCTTTTCTCCAGCTAGCTACCAAATGATTATTATATCGACGTAAAAAGATTTAAGAGGAAACATTGACAGCAATATACCCACCGTTTGTATGCGGGTGATAGCGGCTTGAACTTTCTGGTGATGTATATCAGGCCAGTTCTGAATCCCGAAAGATATAAGCTTTTCGAGGTCCTCAAAATAATTCTCTGTGTACGCGCCGAGATTAAGATTCCGATCTACAAAAAAATGTGAATTGTTAGAAGTAGGAAATGAAGATAAACAAAAGGTTTGATCGAACTGACGATCTACCAATGCTTCTGCTCCACTCGTTTCTAAAGTTTCTGGTCGTGTGGACAACTAATGCCTCGTTGACCTTTTCGTAGAAGAAGGAAGCCTCCCAATCAGGTGTCTTATTGACGGGGTAGATGAGAGAGCAATTCTTTTTAGCTTTGATCGTATAAGTGCCTGGAATCGATTTGTTTTTCTGAACAGTTATCATCTCCTCGAAGAAGCGCCAATCTATATTCACCCCGACCTCATCCCCAAAACGAGAGCCGCGACCATAAAACAAATTCCTGCTGGAAGGATCTACGAAAACGCAATACCCCGCCTATCGACATAGTCTATCAACAATCTCGGTAAAGGAATCCAAAGATGGCAGAGGCTGAACCAAGCCTCATAGAGTGTAACCCAGCCTTCCGGAGCTTTCCATGGACGATCTTCAGGCCCTGACGATCAAAGGGTAACATTATGAGGAAAGCTGAAAGCGGTCTGTATTTGATTCAAACGCTCGACCGTCATCCGAGATAGGATCTTCACCAAACGATTTTCAATCTCCCCTTTTCGTTTGGAGCCTTTCTTGCGAGGTTCACTTTGTTTGTCTTCCTCCTCCTTGCTACTCTCGTTGACCTCATCCTCGATTTGTGCCACGACATCGTTCTCGCGTGGATCTCTTTTGAGATCAACCACTTGAGGATTCGAACCCTCACCTCGCGAAGATGAACCATCAGGGCAAACTCAATCGGCTAACTCGACCAACAGTGACGTTTCTCGATCTGATTGATATTCAAACCTCGAAGACACTTCAGGAGAGGAATTCCCACTCTCTGAAACCTCCCTTCCAGACTGAGAGCCAGACACTAAGCTCGAGTGTCCCCCCAAAGCCATTGTGCAATGTTAGATTGTAATCGAAAGAACACGATGATCGGAAAAATCAAACCGCAGAAAAGAAAGCGGAGACGGCGGAGAAGATGAAAGCTAGAGAGAGAAAGTAAGAAAAAATTCTAGAGAGAAGGGAGAGCGAAATTACCTTTTATAAACGGAGAAGAAAGTGAGAAGAAGAAAAGCTGTTTAGAATATATAAAGGAAAAAATGGCAGTTACCGAGGAGAGCAATCATCATTTGGACGCGTCCCATCAATTTAATAAAATCCGGATTCCACGCGCTACTCGGAAAATCGTGCCACGACGCGCGTCTCTTCACTTTACAAGCTAACGCCGACTCCTTGAAGCTGCACAAGCTACACAAGTGTCACCTCACTGCAGAACGATACGATGCTGACATCGATCAAAATAAACCTGTTAGGAAGTTGTCAACCTACAACGTCGAATATCGATGTAACATCTCCATCACCGGAGTGGGGGGGACAATTGTTGTAGGTGGGCTCAGCACAGCCCCCTTCCGTAATTTAGCTCGGCCGACAACCAATCCAATAAGGCCCAACAAGACCGAGGACCTTTAAGGGCCCATTTACCAAGTGAAACGAGGTCATTTTGTTCAGTGAGCTTCGCAGACATTGGAAGCAGCTCGCTACCACGATGCAAGATTAAGCAGCTCGCCACCGTGACGTTTAGAGAGACAATCGGTCAGGTCTACCTGTGTGACCATTCGACCTAGCATGACCGAAATATAACCTAATTTCACCACTATAAATAGCCCTGTAGCTTCATTTATTATGGGATCCGTAATCTAAAATAAACACTTAAAACTCATTACTCACAAACAATAAGATCATATCTCTTGCTTCGTTTAAAAGACCTCGCCAAATATAACATTATCGAGCTCGACTCTATTAATTAAGAATCTCCGAACTGCCACTCTTTAGTATTTACCGAATTATCCTTGTGTGCGTACACGAAACAACATCAACAATCTTCTTTAATTTTGAAAAAAACCTTGTATCTGATTTAAGTATCCGTTTGTAACTCCAATAATCTTTTTCAAAGTGATGATGAATTCATCAATGGTTCAAAAGAAATAAATATTAAAATAGTTAAAAATAAAAATTAAATCTAATTTAAATATATTTTTTTCTAAAATTACGATGAATACAATAAGGTGGGAACGATTGACTCACTATGACATTTATTCTCTTTTAACTATATTGTGACATATATTTCCTTTGTTTACCTCTTACTTAATGGACTTGGTTTATTGGATCAGGATTTACATGCTCATATATATATATATATATATATATATATATATATATTATTTTAAAATAATTATATTTTAAAATTGATAACAGATGTCTCGTATAGTTGGATTTTATATTATGTTTTCGTATAGTTGGATTTTAAATTAAGATTTCATATTCAAAATCAAATCAATGAAGTTAACATTAACTTACCAATCAAAAAACGAGTTTTTAGATTTCCACTTGTAAACTGAGTAAAACTGATCAATGACAGAAAGCTGTCGTCCAATGATCCAACAGGAAGTTCTTTTTCAACACGTTGGAGCCAAGTTTTCTTACATGAACAGTGAATCTTAACACCCTACAAAAGATAAAGGAGATTAGCTTTGAAACGAAAATAATGATCAAAATATTGTAGAAATGAAACGTAAGTGGTTCTGTTTTAGTACAAGTATACTTACAGTTTCATCAGCTAATATTAGCTCCAATGTTTCTCCAGATTGCGAAGTGTACTGTTTCCAGGAAAGCTCCAACTTTCACCTGGATTCTCTAGCTTGTCTTGTAAAGTTTGACGTCTTTAAGGAACGTGATTACTGTCGAAGAAACAATTTGATTTTTTTTTTCTGCTATGTGAGCGATCTGAGATTAATTCTCGTTGAGTGGTTGAGAAAATATTAGGCGATCTCTGATTTATATAGATTTTACTTTAGATATGTTTTCAGTGATAAGATTTGATGTGGAGATTTTCGTTTAGATCTGATGCGTAGAAAGTGGTAATTTATATTGATATATTTTTGTGAAAATTGTGAGAATATTCTAAGATGTAGCGATTTGTAATTTTCCATTTATTTTGATATTTTTTATAATTAATTGTAACTAGGATGCATGTGCGGGCATGATTGATGTTACAAATTTTTTTTATATATTTGATATTTATATGGATGATCATTAATATAAAATATATTTATTGTAATAACCACCATATATTAATATCCTGAATGGTTAGTCATCAGTACAGATGTTTGTTAAAACTTAAGTCTTTGGCGTTGAAAAATCTATCACTCAATCACATATAATATTTAGATTTTGATTGGTTTTCCCTTTACCTCACAAACGTTATATTAGCAGTGGATTGCCGTTTCTGGCATTTTACAATAATCACGTAAACCATTTTGTATTATTTTTTTTGTCAAATTAATTCAGATATTTTAAATTGTATAAGTTTATAAAATCCTTGTAATTCTTTTAATTTTAGTAAAATGTTAAGAATAGATAATAAAGTATAGGTAGTTTTTTAATACAAATAATAAATTAATAAATTAATAAATTTTGGTTCAATTTAGTCGTAATTATATTAATGTAAGTTTTTTATAACACATTTAATTTATTCTAGTGCGTCTAAGTGGTTTGCTCGCACATGCGTGCAGACCAACCATGTATCCGCTCTTAAGATCGGTGAAGAACCTTATAGAAAAAATATATAGTATAATGAATGTATTTCTATATGTATTCCATGTATTCTACATGCATCTATGTGTATTCCATGTATTCTGCATGCAAGTTTTTATATTAAAAAAAATTCACCAAAAATTGGAGAGAAACAATCAACTTACAACATAAAATATGGAAACTAACTTAATAAGATATAAATTGGTCAGTAGATAATTTTTCTAAGCAAATTTGTTTACCTTTTTTAGGTAGTTATCATAGATAATCAAATTTGAATATCTTTCAAAATAAATGCGAATAATAAAAATTGCAATCACATAATTTCTTTTCATATAATACTGAGTTATTTTGGCTGAAAAGTAGGAAACAATACAATGGGTATTTAAAATAATATTGAAGATACTATATGCGAGTAACTTGATTATTAATTGTTACAAATTTGTTTTTCAAATATTTATAATTTTCAAGCCGCAAGAAAAAGAAAAATAAAAGCACCTAGCTTTCATTTCAGCCAAAATAAAAAAACAAAACAGAAGCGCCTATTTTTAAACGAATTTGCGTGACTTTTCTCTACGATGACTGAGGAAGGGAGATAGCGGTGAATGGATTCGATGGAGTTAGTTCAGCAATCGAAGAATCTATGTGTGGTGATACTAAATACAGATCGCGAAAAGAAAAATTTTAGTCAAAACAGATCTGATACGGTTTTGAAGTGGGTATTAACGGTGACTGTGGAAGTGTGTCTTGGGTTTAATGACGCGGATCAAAAGGCAAAGAAAATCTTGACGACAGAAGGAAAGGCGGATCTCTGCAACGACAGAGCTTATTCTCGGAGGGATCTGCAGAAAATCAAAGCAGATTCCATTTGGGGACATTTCAGAAGGATAAAGGAAACCGGTTTAACCCCAGGCTTGATCTCCGGTGGGATAAAATTAAAACAGGAAGATCGGAGGAATCAGAGGAGAATCCGTAAAAGCTGTGATGTAATCTTAAAGAAAGAGGAGTATCAATTATTAATCAATGACAGGCTAAAACAAGGAAAGCGGGAGCACTACTTAACAGAGGCGAAGAGAAGCGTTCCTCACAACTACTCTCAAATCTCAATTATCCATCTCTTATCTTCACTTTTGCGGTCTATTTTTGGTTGTCAAAACGCGATGTCTCAGAGTACGGTGCTAAAACAATCGAAGAAGATTGCGGAGGCTCCGATCAAGCGGCTGAAAATCACGGTGCCTAAGTTTGACAACAGGAGCCTCATCGAAGGTTATTCACGCACTCTCATTGGCAGATGCATGAACCCTCAGATGCAGGATATGAAAGCTCTCTTGTATATGCTTCCGAGAATCTGGAAACTGGAAGATCGAGTTGCTGGAGCGGACCTTGGCATGGGTAAATTCCAGTTTGATTTCAAAAAGGAGGAAGACATCAAGGAGGTGATGAAGATGGAGCCCTTTCATTTCGATTACTGGATGATGTCTCTGGTTCGGTGGAGCCCGGTGGTCGATCCTCAATATCCGTGGGCGATCAAGTTTTGGGTTAAAGTGATGGGAGTTCCACTTCATTACTGGGCGGATGTAACATTCGAGAGTATTGGCAAGGCTCTCAGAAAAGTGGAAGCCGTCAATCTGGATGAGGCGAAGATACAGGTTACAATTGACGGCTTCAAACCACTAGTTCTCAAAACGACGGTTGAATTTGATGGGCGGTGAGGAGACAACGGTTTATTTACGGTACGAACGTCTGTTTGGTTTCTGTAAGATTTGTCAGAGCCTATGTCATGAATCTCAACGTTGCCCAACCCGGATCGGAATGGAGGACCGCTGGAGTCGAGAAGAATATTCTGATGAACCGGCGAATGGTCAGGGACCAATGTCTTACAAGGCAGCTGCAAAATATGGAGGAAATGGGGAAAAGAGGTGCTGAAAAAAAATGGAGGAGGTACTGATAGCAAACAGTACAAAGGGAGATCAGAGAGGAAATATGGTGAAGGCTCTTCGCGAACCAACAGACCATCGAACCATCTTCCTCCGAAGGAACACCACAAGAGGCGGATGACGGAGGAGGAGAAAGACGACATTCCGGTGGCCACAGAAAACTTGATTCAGCGGAAAACATCAATTTCAGTCACGGAGAATGAGGATTCTGAACCAGTTCAGGCATCTCAGGTGATCAAAGGGAGCGATGGAAAGCATTTGAAGCCAGGATTGGAGGTTGGTTTGGATATACAAGGCACGAAGGAAAAAACAGTGAGGAAAAGCTTGTCATTTGTGGATGATGACTTGCTAAGCCTCGGGTCTCAAGATAAAGGTCATACTGACATGGATGTTATGCGAGTTTGATGTGTGTCGTGTTGTGGATGATGACTTGCTAAGCCTAATTGCTTAAATGAAAATTGATTGAAAGAGTAAATAAACTAGACTAAAGCTTGAATGAAAATCTGTGTAAATCTATAAGAAAAGAGGCGCTGGGGTTCGGGGAAGTTTTCTCAGGGGTATGAACGATTCAAAACATTGCTAGAGAGTAAATTTGATAAGATCTTAGCTTAAACTTTTCGACATCTCCTTGCTTTGCCTAGCAGGTTCTTCGTCACTCCAAAGCTCTTCTTCAAATTCTTCTGTTGCAGAACGTTTTCCTGCTTTGCTGTTGTATGGGACAGCATCTGTGAAGACATCTTTGTCGATATTAGCAAATGAAATCCTCCGGTTTGGCCAGTCCATTATAGCTCCGGAAGTTGCTAGAAAAGACCATCCGAGTATCACTGGATATGTTGTGTCTCTCGTCTCGACAATGTAGAAGTCGACAGGCACGATGCAATCTCCTATTCTCAAAGGAATTTCATGAGCTATTCCTTGAGGCGTTGCATTGGAATCATCAGCTAGACTAATTTTTGCTCTAGTTCTGCGCAGGTGTTTAATACCAAGTCTCAAAGCAATTGCCTTGGACATCATGTTAAGACAAGCTCCAGAATCACAAAGCACGTTTTTGAAATATTTCTCCTCTAATAGAACAAGAGATGAGAAACTGACCTGTAGTCTTGACCTTATGGAGAATTCAAACTTGCCTTTCTCTGTAGGTGTTGGCTGGTGTTTCAAACGCAGAATAGGATTCGCAAAAGAAAGCTGCAGCGTCGTATTCAATGATTGAATCAATGTATGGCATCTTTATCTTGCTGCATATCGGGTCTTCTTGGATTGAAGAGTCAGCTGAATCTTCAACATATTCCCTTGCCATCATACAAGGTAATGATTCCTGCCAATCTGTTTCTTCATCTGAAACTTGGTTTTCTTCTTCCTGAGTTGCTTTTTTAGGTATTGGAGGTTGAAGTTGGGACAGAAGATGTATTATTTTTCTCTTAAATCCCGGAGGTGAATCTGAACGACCAACTCCCGCGGTCAGAGGCGTCGCGACCGCGGGAAAAGGAGCCTTGGACGCAGTCGGAACGCTCGGACCCGCGGCTCCGGATATAATTCGCTCATAGTCCGTTTCTTCCTTCTTGTACTTGACACGAACTTCTCCAGCTTCTTTATTTGGTAGACCAGCATCATATGAACTCATACCAGGGTGTTGTTGTGCATCTTCATCAGGATCTTTGGGAGATTTCTTAGAAAATCTCTCAATTTGCTCAATGTTGGGCATCTGTTCTATTCTTGCATCAATCTCCCGTGCTTTGAGCTCGAGTTTGTTCAGCCTGTGCTCGATCTCCTGCAACTCTTCGTCTGTCTTCTCTCTATACCAGGAGGCGGATTCTCTGACTTCTTTAATCTCCTGCTTCGATTCGACAATATCACTTGAGTTCTGTATGATGTTATACCCTTGTCTTGTCTGCTCTATTGCGACTTGATGGATCATCCCAGCTAGTGTTTGTGCGTTCTTGTTGGTTTGTTCTTCCAGAACTCGAACATGATTGGCCAGATCATCGAATTTTCTGTTGAACTCTTCAGAGATTGAATCAATTCTCTTGAGCAGGGTGTTTTCGGTGAGAATCTGTTGATCAAGGAACTGGTTATCATCCCTTCGAGGCGTCCCAAACGTTTGCTGATCCTCAAGTTGTCCTCTTGCTGATTAGGGTTCTGCGGTGGAGGATTATAGGCGTGTGGCTCGAAGTAGGTTGGAGGTGGACCATAAGGATCCTCTCGGCGTCGAACAGGCTCTCTGCGACGGTGGTATGGGTGGTTTGGCTGGCTGTATCGATCCATGTAGCTAAGATCTTGGGCTTGGTCTTCTTCTCTGCGCCTGGTGGCTTGAGGAGTGTTGTAGAAACCTTCCTCATAGCGTGGATTTCGATTTATAGGATCCATATCTTCTGAAATGGAAACAAAATAACCGAAAAATGGAAATATGCAGAAAAAGGGGTTCTAGAGTCGATTTACCAACCTTTCTTAGGGTTTTGCGGAAAAGAAAACGCGTGCCTTCCCCGGTAACGGCGCCAAAAACTTGATGTGTGTTGTGTTGAGGGTTGTCAAGTTTTACCCTAAATGAAATCAATAGCCGCAAGTGCACAGCTGATCGATTGTAGTACTTAGGGATCAAATCCACAGGGAAGGATGATCTTTCCTGCAAAAGCCTTCGAAAGAAATATAAAGTAAGGAAGTCTAGAACCACGCGAGTTTTGTGAGGGTTTTGGTGGTGTGTTTAAAACGTAAAAACGAATCCTAGAGAAAATACAAGAATTATAATGACCTAATAACTAAACTTAACGAAAACGGGTAAAAACGAGAAAAACGGTTAACCTAATTGCTTAAATGAAAATCGATTGAAAGAGTAAAGATACTAGACTAAAGCTTGAATGAAAATCGGTGTAAATCTATAAGAAAGAAAGCGCTGGGGTTCAGGGAAGTTTTCTCAGGGGTATGAACGATTCAAAACATTGCTAGAGAGTAAATTTGATAAGATCTTAGCTTAAACTTTTCGAACTGGAGTCATGGACGTATGAATACGCCACTGTCGTGATTATAGACAATTATCTCTCTCAACCCTGACCAGTAGGTTTCCACTCTGGCCCTGGAAAAGAAGAGATGCATTATGTTTAAGACTCGTCAGCATTCACAAATCGCCCATAGGTAGGTTTCCACTCCTATGTTTGTTTTGCTCTCCCAAACTAGATCTGACACCGGATGAACACCTTCGTGTCACCAAGCCTCTGGATCAGATTGTAGTTCATGACGCTACTCTCATGCAGTAAAAACGAATTCAGAAGAAAAAGTTCTAAGATTCGGCTCAAAAGCTCATGGAATCCTCACCGAACATATAAATCCCCATCGAAAAATCCCTTAATCCCAACAATAAAACTACTCAGACATGATGAACGAAATCAAATACATAGTATTAAACAGTAGAATAGAAACCGAAATTGAAAAAAAGAACAAGGGTTCAAGAGACAAATCTCTCTCTCCATAAAACTTAAAACTTAAAAAGTATTCTAAAACAATAAGAACATATGAGGGCATACGAATTAGGGTTCCTAAAACATGTATTTATTGTGCTCAAGCCATCTCTAGGGTCTAGGGATCCGGAATCAAGGCTGGGAAAATGATATGGGCTTCAGAAATGGGCCTTCGGAGTCGAAATTAGCTGGCCGCGGTCGGGATGTGCGTGACCGTGGGAAATGGGTGGCTGGCCGCGGTCGGGATGTGCGTGACTGCGGGGATTGGTCTGTTGGCTGCGGGTGGAAACGCTTGCCGGCTGGTTTACGGGACATCTTGCTCTTCGCGTATCTTTTGATTGAACCATTGGATTGCCAAGCTGTAAAGTGTGCTGGAAAGCTGATACTTCCATCTTTAAGATCTCCAAATTTGAGCTTGATCAGACGGTGAGAAGGCCTTCAATCGGAGGTGAACTTCTGACGGTTTGACTCTGAGCTGAAATCTGGTTTTCTATCCATTTTGTTAAGCTTTTCCCAAAGTTACCTGAAAAGAGTCTTGGAACTACAAATACTAGAAAAACGTAATAAAAGTACTTAAAAGCAATTAAAACATAGAGAAAGTATTTCAAAACAATCCATAAAAGTGGTCAAAATACGGTGTTATCAGAGTTCCAGGCGGGCAAGGAGAGAGTTCGGTATCAAATATGGAGGTCATAGCACAAGGAGATACTCGAGAAACTGGCGATGCAATAGTCGAATTTTTGCAACAGGTGAATGCAGGGATTGAACCGGGTGAGCTACAGCTCTGTATTGAGAATAATCTAGGTGAATTGGGATAAGAAGATGGCGAATTTTTTCAGGACCAAGACATGGAGACACAGACGATGGAGAAGCAAGGAAACCCACCGGCGAACACCGAGGCAGTGGAGCAGAATGAGATCGGTTCTCAGATGGCGGTACTAGAGGAAATCGCTAGGGATTTAGCTGACCCAGCTAAACCGGAACCCAAGAAAAGACAGAACAAAACCAATCTCCCTTACCTGGGTGGTGGTTCTAAAAAGAGAATGGTTCAAGCACTGGTCTCTCCGCGGAAGAAACAGGTTACCAAATCGACAAACCGCAATGGAGAAGGAGCACGTACGGCAGCTCCAAAAGCCCCTTCTTTTATGAAGAAGGAGTAAAAGTTTTAAATTTTATATGAGGATTTTAAGTTGGAATTGTCAGGGTCTAGGGAGTTATTGGACAATAAGTTATCTTAGAGAGGCTTGGAAGAAACACAGACCAGAGTTTTTGTTTCTTTCAGAAACTAAGAATGAATTTTCTTTTTTACAAAAATTTCAATTTCATTTTGGTTACAATATGTTGTATACGGTTAAACCGTCTGGTGCAAGTGGGGGACTTGCTTTATTTTATAATGATGACTTTGATGTTTCTATACTGTTTTCAAATAATCGGATTATTGATATTGAGGCTACTATTCTTGGGAAAAAAGTTTTCCTTTCATTCATTTATGGAGACCTGGTAGCAAAAATGCGAGATCAAGTTTGGGAAAGACTAACTCGTATAAGTCTCATAAGGACAGACCCTTGGTTTATCATTGGTGACATGAATGAAATTACGGGTAGTAATGAAAAACAAGGAGGCAATCTAAGACATGCATCCACTTTTGTATCCTTTAATCTCATGATTCGGGACTGTGGTTTTCTCGAATTTCCCTGTCTAGGGAATACAATGCCTTGGAAAGGGAAAAGAAACCAAAAAATTGTTCGCTGCAGACTTGATCGAGCCCTAGCGAATGAAGACTGGCATGAATTATTCTCACATTCCTTTGTTGAGTACTTGGCAATGATTGGGTCAGATCATAGGCCAATTGTTGCAACCATTGAAGACAAAATTCCACGGAAAACATCACACTTTCGCTTTGATAAACGATGGTTGGGACAAAATGGTTTAATGGAATCTATTTCCAAAGGCTGGAACCTAGATCCCGGTGTTGAGGAAATAAGGCTTACAGAAAAAAATTGAAATTGTCGACGAGAGATATCCAAGTGGAGGAAACCCTGAAACCATATGGAAAGGTTAAAATTGAGGAACTGAAACGGGCATTAGAGGAAATACAAAACGATGACACACGATCGGAAGAAGACCTGAAGGCAACAGCAAAACAACTTCAGGAGGCTTATCGAGATGAGGAATTATACTGGCAACAGAAGAGTAGGACTCAATGGGCGCAGGCAGGAGACAAAAACACTAAATTTTACCATGCCCTAGTTAAACAAAGACGGGCAAGAAATCGGATAATTGGGTTGCATAATGAGGCAGGTACGTGGGTTACATCAGAAAAAGAGATTGAACAAGTGGCAGTTAATTATTTTGAGAAACTATTCTCCACCACATCCCCAATGGAGTTTGAAGAAGCTCTGGGACAAATCAGATTAAGCTCACGGCAACAGCCACAGAGGAGGAAATAAGGAAAGCACTATTTATGATGCACCCCGAAAAGGCTCCAGGACCTGATGGGATGACAGCACTCTTTTACCAGAGAGCGTGGCAGATTATTAAGAATGACCTCGTTAGGTTAATTAATAGCTTTCTGGATACTAGTGTTTTTGAAGACGGTCTAAATCTAACGAACATATGTTTAATTCCTAAAACAGAACGGCCTACGCGTATGACTGAACTGCGACCAATTAGCCTCTGCAATATTGCTTATAAAATTATATCTAAAATGCTATGTCAATGGTTGAAAAGACTGCTGCCGGGCCTAATATCGGAAACACAATCAGCCTTTGTGCCAGGGCGGTTGATTTTAGACAATATTCTCATCGCACAAGAGATGTTCTATGGTCTTCGAACCAACAAATCGTGCAAAAGTAAGTATATGGCAATCAAGACGGATATGAGTAAAGCCTATGATCGAGTCGAATGGACGTTTATAGAGGAACTTCTGCGGCGATTAGGCTTTGCAGAAAAATGGATTGGATGGATAATGAGGTGCATTACATCAGTCAAGTATAGAGTCTTACTAAATGGTCAACCAAAGGGTCAAATCATTCCAATACGAGGTTTACGCCAAGGGGACCCCTTATCCCCATACTTATTTATTTTATGCACGGAAGTACTAATAGCAAATATTAAGAAGGCTGAACAGGAAAAGCTATTAACTGGTCTTCAGGTGGCGAGGGCAAAGTCCCCCCATCTCACATTTACTCTTTGCAGATGACAGTATATTCTTTTGCAAAGAAAATAAAGAGGAATGCCAAAAATTGTTGGCCATACTGAAACAGTATGAGAGTGTGTCGGGACAACAAATTAACTTTGATAAATCTTCAATTCAATTCGGTCATAAGGTCATGGACCAAATCAAGGATGAAATGCGGCAGATTATAGGAATCACTAGAGATGGCGGATCGGGATCGTATCTCGGCATCCCTGAAAGTTTAGATGGCGCTAAGACAAAGGTGTTTCACTTTGTAGCAGAGCGACAATATGATCGGGTTAATAGTTGGACATCTCGGTTGCTGTCAAAAGGGGGTAAAGAAGTTCTAATCAAATCGGTAGCATCTGCGATGCCAAATTTTATCATGTCTTGTTTCCGGTTGCCAAAAGCAACAACACGGAAATTAACTAGTACGGCAGCAAGGTACTGGTGGAGTTCAAACGGACAAAATCGCGGTATGCACTGGATGGCATGGAAAAAATTGTGTTAGGCCAAAACTGAAGGTGGACTCGGTTTTCGGGACGTGGAGGACTTCAATACAGCTTTATTGGCAAAACAATTATGGAGGCTTATTGATATGCCAACCTCACTGTTTGCTCGAGTCTTCAAAGGACGATATTTTCGGAATGCGAGTCCCTTGGACCCTGTAAAATCTTACTCACCGTCTTATGGATGGCGAAGTATTATCTCGGCTCGATCTCAAGTTAGTAAAGGACTGATTAAAAGAGTTGGTTCTAGAAATTCCATTTCTGTCTGGAATGACCCCTGGATACCTTCTTCTCGCCCAGACCAGCCACTTGTAAGGGTATTAATTTCTACCCAAACCTCATTGTTAATCACTTGATTGACCCAGTGACAAATTCATGGAATCTGGGATTGCTGTCGGCAATCATTGAGCCAAAGGATGTCGAAATTATTCGGGGAATGCCCATTAGTAGAGTATATAGGCCAGACCATGTAGGCTGGCACTTTACACAATCTGGTAAATATACGGTTAAATCTGGGTATATAGTTGAGCGGGATTATCCTGAAGGAGATGTGGCAGTATATCATGGTCCAGAAATAAAGGCATTACAAACACATACTTGGAAACTGAAATGTGCACCAAAATTAAGGCATTTTATTTGGCAAGCCCTCACTAGGTGCCTTCCGGTTTCCGCCAGATTACGTACACGGGGAATACAGTGTGACACACAATGTGCACGATGTGGAGCGGAGGAAGAAACTATTAATCATGTCCTTTTTGAATGTCTTCCGGCTTTACAAACATGGGCTCTATCCCAGGTTCCATCACCCCCTGGGACATTTCCAGGGTCATCGGTTTATTCGAATTTTGATCGCCTTTTCTGGAGAATTCCACAGGAGGCCAGAAGTACGCATTTCCCTTGGATCGTATAGTACATATGGAAGGCAAGGAATGAAAAAATATTTTCGAATAAAGACATCGACCCACAGGTCACTTTAAAAATAGCGGAAACAGAGGCCACTCTTTGGGAGGAAGCCCAAAGGGAGGGTCCAGATTCACCCATATCGGAGACTTACAATGCGCAATATTTGGCACCCAACACACCCTATGAGGGTTGATGGTGTTATCTGGATGGCTCATGGAAAGAGACGGACTCTTCCGTGGGACTAGGCTGGTATTTTTTGAGGAAAGAATACCAGATAAAATAATGGGAGCACAGAAGGTACGGCGGAGCCTCACGCCTCTACATGCAGAAGCTGAAGCCCTTATTTGGGCAATGCATTGTATGCTGCTGAACCAGAAGACGGAAGTCGCGTTCGCAACAGACTGTTCGGAGCTAGTGAAGATGGTGTTTGCACCCGACGAATGGCCAGCTTTCGTCCTACATCTGGAGGAGATCCAGAAAATGAAAGACAACTTTCGTATCTTCATTCTAACTCACATTCCGCGCACAAAGAACTCGAAGGCGGACAAGCTGGCAAGGAGCGCTCGAGTCCATCCTCAAGAAATCATGTATGTTAATTCAGTCTCACCAGTTTGGTTGACTGAACTTTTGTAAGTAGTTTTAAGCTGTTGACAAAAAAAAAATTATTTGTAATTTTCAAAATTTATAAAAGCTAAAATATTGGCAACAAATCAAGTATCAGAATAAATAATAAGTATATATTTTATTTTTGGCCAGTAAATATTTTTTATTATAAACAAATTCACGTTTTTTAGGGATATAGTACACATTTTAGAGATTAAGAGCCATAGATTGAGGTTATCAATTTTACCCAATTTAAATTACAACGACAAATGTATATTGAGATTAAAAATCATAGATTTTACAACTATTTTTATAGAAATATAAAAATGTACCTTTTGTCCACAAGAAGACTTTGTACAGTGTAGGACAATATAAAATTTACATAATACAAACTACTTGTTTAAAGGAAAAGCCAAACTTTGATTCCTAATAGAACAATTAAAAATAGAGCAACGTTTCTTTAATCAACACATCCAAACCAATAAAAATGTCAATCTAAATGAATACTTTTGCGCCATATGCTTCAAATCTTACTCCCTTTTATCCATATTTTTTTCCTCAAAATCAAGCAATTTTTCCAAATCATATTCAAAAATTGTGGCTTATAATATTTACTTAAGCAATGGGAGTCTAGAATTCCTGCATATCCAAAACACTGAAAAAAAAAGAATACATATAGTGAGAAATGTCATCTAAATGTGATTCTTGTTTCTTCTACTTTAGAAATTACTATTAATCTTGAAGGTGAGAAAAATTACACATCTTTCTTCGTTAAATTTTTGTTGGATCTGATGTATCAATAAAAATGTGTCGTTAAACTCATTGCTCATATAAACACCAATGAAATATCTTCGCAGTGGTGAAGGTAATCACATCGCATACAGCTATAATCTGTTGGCATACAAGAAAAAGATTTTGATAATGATTTGTTTGTTTATTAACCAATAAAAGTATTCATCTAAATTAAAATTATAGTTAGAGAAATCGAAAAAAAATTACTAACATTTTCATGACATAGATGGCAAAGAGCTTGATCTCATAAAATGTAGACTTGACTTCCATCTGATAATCAACGATGTTAAACTACAAAAATCTAGAATAAACAATTAACCAGTTAAAAAAAAATTTGTCAAAAAATTTGAAAACTATCTTACATATTCATGAAGTATTACAGAGTTTAGGGATTTACCAAGAATTTATTGTCTCATAGTCTGAGTATATTAACATTGATTCGTCAAGTATACCTACATAGAATTAAATTAAAAAATATTAGTAGTCATACAAAAGTAAAGAAATATGCAGGGAAAAAAATGGTGAAACTGACATTGGTAGAATGTATATTTATAAGGAGGAAGCGTACATAAAAAATTTTAGATGTATCAATTTAAAAAAATTAAATCAAAATATTTATTGATTAGATGCAGATTTTATATACAAATAATTGTTACGAATTTATTGTTAAAATATTTCAAAGTTTTCAAAATCATTATCAGCGTAATTAATGGCATTAAATTAGGAAACAAAATAATTATAAGAATATTTTAAGAGATTAGGAAATATAGCAATTAAAAAGACTTGCTGGAAAAGATTCAAAAAGTATATACAACACATAATTAAGTTTTACATATTTAATCTTAAGAAAGAAATCATTAAATAGATGATATCGTAATAACTAATCTCTCCATTTTAGGAAACAACAATATCTTATTAGATTAATAATTTATGGTTTGTTTATTTACAGAAAAAATTTTTGAAAGGAGTTAAAAGATCAAGATATGTACATTTTCATAATTATATATATTTTGTTCTTATTAAATAATTTTCTATACTGTTTGTATTTTAAAAATATTTGTAAATCATTTTTTTATAATTTGAAATTTATTAATTTCGAAATCAGATCTTAAAGATATTTATTGTATTATTTTTATTTTAGTTAATTTTAAAATTTCAGAGCCAAACTCGCAAATATTTAATTGGTTTTAAATATATTTAATTATAAAACAAAATTTCACTAATAAATACATAAATTTTAAACCTTAAACTAGGTGGAGATCCGCGCCAAGCGCGGACTTGCAATATATACAAAACAGATTACAAGTTTTTTTATAATGGTGAAAAACTTATATCTTATATAAACATTTAAAATTTCGAAGCATATGCGTTGTTATTGTGATCTGTATCGTTAATAGACCCATAAATTTCAATAGTTGGATAATAGTACTTTTGAAAAAACTCATCACATTGTCAACCGTGACCATTATCGTTATGTGCATCAATATTTACTGATGTAAAACATTCCAATACTACAGATCTTTAAGTTGCAGTTTGTTTCGGTGTGTATTTTTCAAACACCATTATGGTTTTGTACTCGTTTTCCTTAATGTTTTAATAAAAGTATCAATTCTCGACAATCAGAACAACCATTAATGGAAAAACAGAAAGAATATCAATTCTGAAGCATAAGTAAACCAAAGTATCATTAAAATAAATCATTTAATTAGTAAATAATTAAACCAAAACAAATAAAACAAACTACTGTTTCCTTACATTCTGAAAGACGGCCTTGTATACAACGTTCAAAGTATTGGTTTGTGGCATATCCATATTATCCGTTATCAGAATCTTCAAACCAGCTCTCGAAGTAACACATGATATAGCCACATAAAATTATTCATGGGAAAATATGGGTTTTGGTAAATACAATCCAACCTTTTGCAAAGTCTGTCATTGGTTCTTATTGATAGTCATTGCATAGGCGATGACTACACCGAATTTTCTGCGCCTCATTCTAAAATGAAATCTTGTCTCGGTGGAGAAAACAAACATTCGTGGGATCAAGACCTTTTGACAAATATACTCACCAGTTATGCGCAAGGCGCGAGTATAAGTATTTAAAAATGTATAACATAATTTAATGTTATAAACTGGTCTTCAAGAAAATTAAAACAACTATTGAAAACATTCATGATAAAATAAAAAAATTTAAAAAATAAACACTATCCAAAATTAAAGACCTAAATGCTTACCAAATAAGTATATGAAATTCACAAAACCAATTCAACTAAGAAAAAGGCGAGTTCTTTGTCTCCACATAATCGTTTTTCATCATTTTCTTTTTTTTTCTTTGTATTTATCTTTTGGTTTTTCTTCTTTATCGTCTTTTTATCTTTCTTCATAATCTTCCACCTTTATCTCTCCTTATTCTCTCACGTATTCTTAGTTTCCTTTCATTTTCTTTTATTTCTTCTTCATTCTATATATCTTTTCTAACTTCTTATTCTTTAGGTTTTTTTTTATCATGTCTTCTTCTTCTTCGTGTTTTCCACATCTTATCCTCATCTTCTTCCTCTTCTACTTTTTCTTCTTCTTTATCGCCTTTGTATTCTTTGTTCTCTGTGACTTTATATTCTTCTTGTTTCCCTATCATTCTCTATCTCTCCCTCCCTCTGTTTCAGTATATCTCTCTCACTCTCTCACTTCCTCCCTCATCCTAACTTGTATATCATACAATTTAGAAAACTACATTTAAAGTAAAATATGTTTCGAATATAAAAAATAAAAACACATAAATATGAACTAACATAGATTTAATGTCATGTACTTGAAATGGTTAAGACCATCTCCTAAGAGAAGTTCTTAGAAGGGTACTTAGGTTTTAGAGGATTAAAAATAAATGAGAAAATTAAAAGCTAAGAACTCATCCTTAAAGTTCTTGTTTAAGAACCCAATTTTTAGGGGTTCTACACTTGTCACTTTTTTATTGAATAATTTTTAAGTTTAGAATTAAAATTTAATCATATACTTATATTGTACTAAAATATTAATATTTAATCATTTAGATACCCAAAATGGATTCTAAACCATTGGAGGTGCTCTAATTCTCTCTTTCCCCTTTTTCTTACTATCTCTCTCTCTCTATTTCTCTCACTCACTGTCTCTCTTTCTCCATCAACATGTTCCTGAAAGTATTAACTCAATTTCTCTATCTCTTTCTGTAAATTCATCATCCTCTTCCCATTCTTATTTTTCAACATTTTCGCCTTGTCTTAGTTTTTTTTATTATGACTTTTTTTTTTCTTTTTTCGGTCTTCTTCTTTATCATCGACTCCAATTTTCTTATTCTTTATGTTTTCTTTCCTCTTCTTTATTGTCTTCAACTTCTATTTCAATTCCCTCTTCAGATTTGTCTCCTTCTTGCACTTCTATTTTGTTCTACTCTTTTTTCTACTCTTTATCTTTTGGTTTAGTTTTTCTTTGTATTTTCCTTATTCTTTTTTTTTTCTTTGATTTTTATTCGTTTTCTTCTTTATTCTCTTTTTTTTTTTACTCATATTCTTCATTTTTATTGCCTTTATTATTCTTTACTTCCTATTCCTCTTTGGTATTCGTCAAACTTATCTTCTTGTTTTTATTCATATTCACCTACTTCATTTTCCCATTTCTTCTTCTTTTACTTTGTTTCTTCATCTTTCATTTTTTTTCCTCTTGGTTTTCTTCTTCAACTCCAACTTCCTTTTTTCTTACCATTATTCTTCTTTACTCTTTCATGTTCTCATCTTCTTATTCTCAATGGATTTTTAAAAAAATTTATTCATCTTTTTCTTTAGTTCTTATCATCAGTTACATCTTCTTCTTTATATTTTGATTTATCTTTTTTTTTTCTCCTCTTCTTCTACATCTTCTTTTTCCTTTTTTTCTTCTACTTTGTCTTCTATATTTTTATCATCTTCGTACCCTCCGACTTCATCGCTCGTCTTCATCTTTTTATTAGATTTTTATAATAAATACTAATTTTCAGAGCATAGTTAAACAATCCCAGAATATACATTGTTTACTTTGATCATAACATATGCATATATAATATAATAAATAATCATTTTTAGAGCTTCGGTACAATCACAATTATATCTAACAAAACCGTAGACATATAAGAAATCATAAACACCACAAAAGAACAATGAATAAATATATGACATCTTTGAAAAAATAAACTATCGTAAAAGTGAAAAAACAGAATCTTGACTAAAAACCACACTACAACTATATATATATATATATATATATATATATACATGATAGTGTAATAATTAAACAACAAAATCTATATATCCAACACGCACCACATATCAATCTAATCGACCGGAAAAATAATATAAAACCAAATTCAAAGACCCAAACAAAAAATTACCAACCCAACCACTAAGGACACAAATCCTTAGCTATTCGATACCATCTATATATAAGCGTGAGCACCAAGACTAACAACTTCCAATAAAAATACCTAACAACATCCAACAAAATGTCTCAAATAGTAAACCTCTCAACCGAAACCAGGCAAAACAAAATGAAAGATCTAAAAACTGTTAAAATAATATAATTAAACAAAAGAAAATCAAAGACAATGCAAAAATATAACGAAACTTATACTAAAAGACATTGAATGGATTTCCATACAAAAAAAGAATTCATCATAGCCCTTGCACGTAACAAAGCAGTGAGCCTCATTTGAAAAGAGCAGCGAGAACCCCATTAACTTGCCTTATAGAAAGCTTAGACATACTCAATATCATCATGAATTAAACCTAAAACATAACATGCATCTTTGAAAGTAGGGTGGACAACACCATTTAATTGTTCTTATATCAATATAAGAACATGGACTGCGAACGACATGGAATAAAACCCTTAAGAAGTAAGCTTCACCAGTATTAGGGTTACAGTTTGATAATACTCCGTGTGAAGATGCCGTAGAGACGCGAATGTCATGACATTTTTTACAATCTCAAACCCAACGTGTTAAAAAGTCAGAATACATATACGATATGGCTTCTAGATAGTTCTGATTACACTTCAACCAACCGGTAAATTTGTCATTGTAAATACCAGCAGAAGATTTGAAATGGAGGCAAATTATACAGAAAAATCTGAGAATCATGAAAGGGACGATTGCTAGTCGGTACAGAAAATTTATAAAAGTTTTGAAGCAAATAACTATTAGGCAATAGATTTACAATAGAAAAAATTCTAGAATCTGAAAAAAACCTTTAAAGCACGAACTAAAATAAAAACATAAATTTAAATCTACCTGACGATTCAATTGTAAGGCGAGAGATAAATTACAGAACCAGCGAAGTATCAGTCATACAAAAAATAGTAGGTTATGTTGTCATTAGGAATGGGCATAAATAATAGTAGAGATTGCGTTTTTTTTTTTAAGATCTTGACGATTTTTTTTTTAAAAAAAAAGCTGTGATCATTTTTTTTTAAAGAGGTGGACGTTTTTTTTTTTTAAATACTATGATCGTTTTTTTTTTTAAAAAAAAGAGGTGAACAAATTTTTTTTTAAAAAAATGCTTAAACTTAGTAGACGGATGTTATATGTAAGAAAATATGAAAACCAATATAGGTATATATAGCACGATGGATACGGTAGGGTTTACGTTAGAACCGACTTCTATATTGGTCGCCTATAAATCGGTAGATAGGACGAACTTCAAGATCGGTGGCCCATGAACAAACTCGTTGGCCCATATCGAAAAAAGCATGTCACATATATTTACACGTATGATTAATGATCAACTTATCAGAATTAATTAAAACGCCAAATCTTTTTTTTAGTATTGACACATAAGCGAATCGATGTGAAGACGACACATAAGATTTCTGACTTCGTAAATAATAGTATAGATAGAGATGGTGGTAAAAGAAAATTTAATATATTTATTTAAAAATTTTCTTGGATTTGCATTAATTTGATTATTCCGAATTTAATGGAAAATTTGAAATTTTGAATATATTTATAGTTAAATAAATACTTTCCAAATCAAAAATAACAGAATCCGAATTTTAATGCGTTGTATATAAAAAATCTGCATGTTTTTAGTGGATCGGATCAAAAGATCCGCGTGTTTATCCATTTTCTTGAATTAATAAATATTAATCTGATTAATCTGATTAATCTGATTAATTTTTTCTCACTAAACAGCAACAAATCAAAAGTGTCAGTCTTGCCATGTCACATTTGACGTGGATTAAACATCATCATTGATGTGGCAAAAGCTTTCTCTCTCCTTGTTTTTAGTCAATAAAATTAAAATAAATCGCCGATTTCATTAATCTACATTCGCATTTAATATATAGGATATCTAACAAAATCCCTATTTGAAGATAAAAAAATTAATTAATCAAAATTTTCTTTGTTGATAATCATAAATATCTAACAATAGTGATCTTAGTTGGTAAGATGTATAATTCTAAAAAAAAGTTTTAAAAACTTTTAGGTGTGTTTGGAAACAAGCACTAAAAAAGTGCTTCTGTTTTAATAGAATAGATAATTAATATTAATGGCTTGGAGAATATTTTTTTTCTACAATGAACTAGCCCATAAAGTTTTCAAACGGCCCAACCCATTAATAGTATTATATATTTTGGAGTAGTTTGTCGTGGTGTTTTAATTTCTCCTCATAAATCATAATGCCACATATTTTCTAATTATTTACCAATCATGCCTTTATAAAATTAGGAAACTAAGAGAATATTACCATTAGGTGTACTTTTTGAAAGTATAATTGCCAAAAAACGCTTACTAGAAATGGTGGACTTATTTTACTTTGCTCCTATTTTTTTTACTTTTTTGCCCTCCTTTTCTTTTTTCCTCTTTTTCCATTTTTTTACTTTATATTTATATAGTTACATAAATCTATAATATATACACATGGATATGCATATATATTTATAGAATTGTGTCTATATATATGTAACTATATGGATACATATGTAAAGATACATATGTATCTATATAGTTATATCCATCTATACTTTATGTACGTGGATATGCATATATATATATATATTTATGCATATATATATATTATATAATTGCATAGATATCCATATATTTGTGTTCACATGTACAATACTATATAGATACGTATATATATATATACATATATATATATATATATAATTGTAAAGATATCCATATATTTGTGTCCACGTGGACGCTACTATATGGATATATATATATATATATATATAATTGTATATATTTGTGTCCACGTGGACGCTACTATACGGATACGTTGTGTTTATCACCAAACGATAAAATAATTTAAGTTAAAAAATATAAAATGGATATCAAAGTATTAAGAAAATTTATAGTGTCAAAATAAGTATTCGATTATTTTTTAAATAATAGATAAATAACAACAAATAATTATAGGGGGTGTTTGAGGAAAAGAGGCAAAATGGTTAAAACAGTCATTTGTCTTAACCAAATAGAAGAAAAGTATGTCTTTTGGTAATTAAAACTTAAAAGTACATATTTTGGACATTAGAAACTTAAAAGTACACCTAATGGTAACACACTCGCAAACTAATCAGAAGAGGCATTTTTTGTAAATCACACCCAAAACAGCACCATTTTTAAAAATGTCACACTATTTTAATTAAGGGTGATTTGCATCAATATTATGTTGGAGAGAGCAAATTAAGAGAGTAGCATAAAAAGTCGGTCAATTGAGTAAATAACACAAGTTAACACAAAAAAGTAGGTGGAAAAGACGCTCATGCCTTTACTCCTTGATTTTTGACATTGCTTTTTCTGTCAGGAACTGGGACCACATCACTTTTGTTAATTGAAATGATATCAACTTTTTCCAACGATAACAACCACAACTTTATTGTTTTTTCTTTTATTTTACAAAAAAAATTATTATTTGTTATCATTTTCTCTCTCCGCCATTCTTTTTTTTTTCTTCGCCATTCTTCTTTTTTTCTTCGCCATTCTTCACATCTTCTTCTTTATGAACACAATGTTAAATTTTATGTGATGCAGCACTGATTTAATTAATCTAATTTTGCGATTTAGCTTTACGGTTTGTATTTCTCAAGAAATTATACACGGTGTCCATTAAGTCTAAGTTCATTTGAAATCTGAGATAACTTTATAGCCACAGTTGACTATATTTATAAAAACAATCATCTGTTCAGAGTATGCGGTTATGTAGTAGACAACTATTTTCATTAAAAAACTACATCCTCTTAAGACGAATATCATCTGAGTGCGAAAGTGTGAGACATTATGGACGATACTTTCTATGGTTGCACCAAGTTCAAGGTAAATAGACATATACCAACTAGTTGCCTTTTACTTCAGTATAGATGTCCCTTTAAATTCTCATTCATTTGTTTGTTGTGTTCATATATTTATAGTAGACGACTACTAATATCTGATTATGTTTAAAATGTACATGACTGTTTTCGGGCACGATGAGTATGAAGTTTACAACAGGAAAATGGAAAGAATCATTTGCGCAGAGTATGCAGTTATCTTGTAGATGACATTTTTTTATAAAAAAAAAACTGCACCTGCTTAAGACGAACATCATCTCACTGCGAAAATGTGAGACATTATGGACGATACTTTCTATGGTTGCACCAAGTTCAATGTAAATAGACATATACCAACTAGTCGCCTATCACTTCAGTATAGACGTCCCTCTAAATTCTCATTCATTTGTTTGTTGTGTTCATATATTTATAGTATACGACTACTAATAGATGATTATGTTTAAAATGTAGGTGGCTGTTTTCGGGCACGATGAGTATGAAGTTTACAACAGAAAAATGGAAAGTATTATTTGCGCAGATTATGAAGTTATCTAGTAGATGACTATTTTTATAAAAAAGTTGCATCTGCCTGAAATAAACATCCTCTCACTCGAAAAGTGTGAGACGTTATGGAAGATGTTTTCTATAATTGCATATTAAACCAAACATAATTATCTATTACATAACCGCATATCCTGATAAAATTAATCATAGACATTAGTAGTCGACTATTAACTAAGAAAAATGTTGACTTTCTCTCTACTGCAAAATCATGCAAGACTTCATTGTTCCCCTCAGATTCATCATCACCTCTGTCAAAGTTCATCTCTTCACCAGCCAGACAGATTACAACCAATTTATCCAGCTTCTCACGTGCATCTTTACCACACGATCATGTAGATCAGAGAAAAAAATATTTCAGAAAATAGACAACTAAGTCCTTCTAGTCTACTATTGCAACTAACAATCTACTACCACTAGAATACTACTACATGTTAACCAGGTTATTGTCTATTATTACGCAGTAGTTAATTATCAAATAAAAAGGAAGAATAATTGAATACATATTAAACCAAATATAGACGTCTACTACATGGTTAAATCAGAAAGTAGTCAACAATGGCGATAAAAGTGGTTTCAGGTACAACCAAATAAGATAGTTGACTATATTAATAGGTACCTACTCTAATAAGTAGATAACTACTTTATAACAATATACCATTCGTTTATGAGTGTGTCCTAGCTATTTATTGATTACATGAGCATAGTAGTTAAGTAGACTAACTGAAAATGCTGTAGCTATTTATTGTATCGGTTGTCGATGTTAAGGGTAGACAATTACTAACAACGATACTCAATGTAATTACTATGTACTTTTTTTTTTTGTCGACTCTATGTACTTGTTATGCATAAAAAAATAGTTAGCTACTCTAGATCTACAAAATCAAGAACCCCAGATTTCGATAATAACAAAGAAGATGACGAAACTGAAGGATACAGAGAACAATACTAGTAGGCGACTATTTAATTTCAACATAACAACTAATTGTGGCTGGGAAGTTTTCTAGATCTGGATTTGGATTTTATTCCCTTTAATTAACTAACTAAACAAAATAAAAATGATTCATTGTGGTGAAGAGGTATGAGATTTTAGTGACAGCTGATAAAAGTAAATAAAAGACGAATACTATGGATCTTCTACGGAAATCAAATGTAAGAGGATTGAAGACTTCAAATGAAAACAAACATCAGATCTACTACATAACTAAAAAATGTGAAAGAATTAGTAGATGTAGGACCTGCGTTCAGACACCAAAGGAGGAGATGCGAAGATGTTAAGGATTGAGGACAGCTGCTCGACGAAGAAGATAGTAACGATTTAGCTTCGACTGGTACCAGAGATGGATGATGAATCTCCGGCGAAGTGGATTCAGAATTAAAATCATGGGGAGGATTCATGTCGGGAAAGTGAACCACGACTCTTTAAACGGAAGGAGGAGAGAAGGAAAGGATTTGGAAATGAAGAACATGATTTCAAATTTTGAAAACCTGAATATAAAAGGAAAACGTAAATTATAACTTTTAAAAAGAAACCGAGGCAACAAAAAGATAAAAGATAAAATATGTCAGACCAAGAAAGTTTATGTTGCTATGATACACTTTTAATGTCATAGGGTTGGGAAGGGTAAAAAAGTTACTTTTTATTCTTGCAAATTGTTCTCTGCGGATTATTATTCATTACAATTTCCCTTTAATTAAAGGTGATTTACATAAATAATACTTTATACACTGACAATTAAGTGAATACCATATAAGAACAATCAATTAGGTAAATAGCAGTAGTCAACTGTCGAGAAGCTGGGAAATACGAAAAGCCCCTTACTCTCTTATCTAAAATAATGCTTTTTCCCTGACACGAAAAGGACATCTGCTTTTTGTAAAGTTGAAGACGCTACCATCAACTTTAGAACGGTAGCAGTGACTACTTTTAGGCATTGATTGGAGTGTATGCAATTATGATTAAAATATAGTCCAAAGGAAAAAAACTAAGGGAAAAAGCTAGAGCATCGTCTATTATTGGGTTCACTATCCCTTACAGTAATCGATTATGGTTAAAATATAGTCAACTACATACTGAACTGAGAAACTATAATATATATGTAAAAATATGTAAACATAGTGTACTACAATAAGAGAGATTGGATTACAATAAGACAATTATTAAAAGTCGATTACATACCTGTTCTTTAGCTACTTCATAATTGGGATTGGGGAGACCAACATTCACATCGGTAACCCGAACGATCAAAAGAAATGGAGACATAGTCAAATACATATATCAATTAGATAGAAAACTATTAATAGATGGATACAAACTTGTCTTTTGTCTGTCTCGGAATTCGGGCCTGATGAGTCTGCATTATCTTCGGTTGCCTGAACAAACACAATAAAATAGAAAACATAGTCGAGTACATATATCAACTCCATAGACAACTATTAATAGCTAAATACGAATCTGTATTTTATCAATCTTGGAATTTGAGTTTGGGATATCTGCATTTTTGAGGGTGGTCTAAATAATAACACAAGATAAGTGAAAATAATCTATTATAAAATAGACAGCTACTAATATGTGAATACGGCCTTGATCTTTAGCGAGCTCAACACTCAGATCCGGGAGGTCTGAAAGCTCCTCGATTGCCCGAACATTAACACATCACCCATGAAATAAATTGATTATATAGTAGATGGATACTAGTAGATGGATACGAACCTTGAACTTTGCGGACTCCAAATTCAGATCTGGGAGGTCTGCAATATCCTCGGTAACCTATAAACACTACAAGAAAGATCGGGTTTTACGTCGGCATATATCGACGTAAAATCGACGTAAAAGAGCATTTACGTCGAATTAACGACGAAAAAATAATCGTTGTAAAACGATTGTCGTAAAATCGTCGTAAAATTACCAACTTTGGAAAATCGTCGTAAAATCGTCGGAAACTATTCGTCGTAAATGCGACGTAAAATTTCCAACAGAAGTACAACGAAAGAACTCCATCATAAGAACGACGTAAAATCGATGTAAAATTACATCGATTTAACAACGATTAGGAGACGAACAATTTCAATTAAGGGAAACTAATTTTTTAATTGTCGATGTTAAATCGTCGTAAATTTTCGACGTAAATCCGACGTAAACTTATTCGACGTAAATTCGTCCTTAAAAATTTGACATAAGATCGACGTAAATTTACGACGAATTTACGTCGATTTATAAATTAAATATTTAATTCGATTTTAATTTAATTAATGAATTTTGAAAATAATAAAAAATTAAAAATAGAAAAAAAAACAATTTAAATTGAAATTTAAATTCAAAAATAATTTATAAATAAAAAAAAAATTAATACAAATTGTTTTTTACAAAAAAACCTAATCTACAATGTGATTTCGTAATCGTCGAGGTTCAGATCGACGTCACGAGGAGGCTCTCCGTCTTGGCCGCCCGTCGCTGCTGGGCCGTCGTTTCCCGTCTGCACTACCGGAGCCGAAGACTGACCGCCCTGCGTCTGCTGGTCTGATGGTCCAGTACCGGAAGTACCACTGGTCTCAAAAACCTTTCATGCTCGCTGTTGCCTCGCTCGGATTGCGGTGGCTAACTGCGGAACCGCTTCCGCAACGATGTCGAAGAGATCATGTATCTCGGTGAGCTCCTGCTTCTGGGCCACTTGCTCATGTCTGAGAGTGGTGATCTCAGCATTGGCCGTAGCAAGCTCCTGGCGAAGCTGACTCGGATCCTCCTGCGTGCGGAATCCGGAAGCCGAGGCGGCAGGACAGTCTCTAATAGAGCCCATCCCTAAGGTTCGGCCCTTCTTCTTCGGAGCAACCTACAAATAGAAAATAAAAATGTTAATTATTTATTAAGTAATAAATATAATAAATTTTAAAAAAATTGAAATAGATCATACCTCTTCGAAAATCTGGTCTTGCTCAACGACGGTCAACGGTACTTGGATAGTACCGTCAGGTGTGGCCTGGGTCTCCCGCTCGGCGATCCGCTGCATAGCGGCATTGTAGATCTCCTCGGACCGAGCGTCGACAAAGCTCCCGTCCCTCTTCCGGTAAGTGGTCTCGAAGAGCTTCGTCATTGGAGGTAGTTCTCCTCCGTTCTCCTCGGCCTACGAATTAGTAAACATTAGTCAAAAATATTTAATAAATTATAGCAATAAATAAAATTAAATTAAAATAATAATTACTTACCATCATGAGACGTCTTCCCGCAAAAGATATTTGGCCAGAAGTGTGCGGGGTCACTAACTTCTCACCAGTCACCGGATCGACCCGGTTTCGGACGGCCGAACACTTAGCAGCGGTGGTTTGGGCATGCGGGTCCAGCCAGTACGCCTTCAACCCGTTCCAACAGGTAGTGGACATGGAGCTCGGCTTTGCGTCGTCGCCGTCGGTCTCCCATTTCCGCTTCCAATCGGAAACAGTGTTGACTAGGCGTTTCTGCGCCTTCAGCCGGAAAGTTTCGCGGACCGTCTCGTTGATCCCGATGTCCCAGTTCCACCGTTGCTGCAAAAGAAAACAAAAAATTAGATAAATAATATAAAAGTAAGATTAATTGAATTTTACTACAATTTAAAATAATATAAATAATATTTAAAAAATATTACCGCAAAGCACTTGTACCAGGTGTCGAACGTCTCTTGCGACACCTTGCTCCAATTGTAGTGCGGCTCCACTAAATGACTCTTAATTGTGTCGGAAACGCTCCGACCGACACAATTATCCAAACTAAACCTATGAAACAAAAAAAAAACTTATTACATTAATATTTAAGTAAATTAAAGCATTAATTTAAAAAAATATAAAAAACTAAAAAGTTTACTTACCAATAAGAGCCTGGTTCCGCTTTTCCGGGAACCAGACGTCGTAAAGCCCCCCTGTCCCGGTAGGGCTAGTAAATCCTCAACCGTAAACTGGGCATACGGATGTGGAGGGGCGGGTACCGGTTCGGCAGCCGGCGGTGGAGGTGGTGGTGGAGGCGATGGTGGAGGCGGTGGTGGAGACGGCTCCGCGGTATTCGGAACCTGGGAGGCTCCAGAAGATGAAGGGACATCGGTCCCGGTGTTTCCCGAGGCAGACGCCCGGGAAGAGTGTCCGTCCGCCATGAAATTGATGTAATGCGTCCTCCGTCGAGTCATCGTCTGCAAAACCGATAAATTTTTATTTTTCAAGTTAATTACAATTAATTTTTAATTACGATCCTAAATCTAAGAAATTCCGATCCTAAATCTAACAAATTCCGAGCCTAAACTAATTCCCGACCTAAACCGTTTGAATTTCTAAACTATTTAATAATAAAATAATTTAAAGTAATTAAAAAAAATAATTACCTTTTTTTGCGTCAAAAAGAGGAGGAATGCAAGAGAGGAGGAAGCAGAGAGAGAGGAAGGAGAGATAAGCGACGAAATGAGGAAGGGGTGAGGTCCTATATATAGAATTTATATTCGTCGTAAATTCGACGTAACGATTACGTCGAATTTACGACAAATCCGTCGTAAATTCGTCGCAAAGGTCCCACTGTATAACAAAGCGAATAAGACAAACACACGTGGCTGTATCTGGGCTTTGCGACGATTTTACGATGATCCGTGTTATTCGTCGTAAAACCGTCGTAATGTTACGACGATTTTACGACGAATCGTATAAATCATAAAAATTAAGACGGCTGTGTATCCACAAATCGTCGTAAATTCGTCGTAATATTACGACGAATTTACGACGAATTATACCAAAACTGATGAAATTCAAAAATTGAAACATCCATAAGGACATACAAGCATGTCTATTCATGATAAATGTGGTGTGTATAACTTTCTAGCATGTTTACATAACTTAATGAAGAATTTAGTAAGATGTAAGATAAATCCATACATCTTGTGTAAATGTATATAACACCTTAAGATTACATGATAAACACATATATGTCAAATTTTGAATTTTTTTTTTTTTTTGTTTAGAAAGTTGTTTTACCTTATGAGATGGTAAGACATTTCATTCTCTTCATCAAAATCCCCCCTAAACCCCAGAAAAAATAGATTATAAGATTTAGGGGTTACATTTCGTCGTAATCTCGATGGTATATGACGACGGATTTACGACGATAACACCCATTCGTCGTAAATTCTTCGTAATAAAACCACATTTCTACAAGTTCCTGAACCTTATACTACAGACCCTTATATAATACATCAGTTTACTTAGGAAAATAAACCCAAAAACCATTCTGTAAGTTGGGAAAGCTAAACCCTATAGGGTTTAGGGTTTGCATTTTACGACGAATTTACGACAAATTCCAAAAAATCGTCGTAAATTCGTCGTAAAAGTCAACATATGTCCAAGTCAACACTTTAACAAATTTTCATCAACATTTAATTAGTTTTCATTAATTGGCTTTAATTTTTCAAAAATTAAAATTTGACAAATGTTACATTGAAACGTTCAAAGCATGCAATTAAATGTCAACATATTTAATTAGTCTTCATCAACATTTTGCTCGGTGTCCTCATCATCATTGTCATCATCATCACTGCTTGTTTGAAATTCGTCAGCACCTTCTTCAGTTTCGTCCCCATGTAGATCTTCAACTTGTCGATTACGTGGATCAATTAAAAGAACATTTTCTTCAACATCCGGTGCTGTAATGTCGACACAATCATCTTGTTGCATTGGCGGGAGATCTACACCATCAATTATACCCCTTGGAGCAACTTTGACAACCGCCAGCCATGAAATTCCCGTATTCCGAACTCGAGGATATGGAACAAAGGTGACTTGTTCTGCTTGAGATGCAAGTATAAAAGGCTCGAACTTATTGTATCGCCGAGATGCGTTTACATCTACCACTCCGAATTTGTTAATTCGCACTCCACGACCTACCGTAGGATCAAACCAATCACATTTGAATAGAACAGTTTTCATTCTGACTAATCCGGGGTATTCCACTTCAATTATCTCTTTGATGATCCCATAAAAGTCTACTTCACCTCGTACACAAACTCCATAGTTTGTAGTTGCCCGTTGAGTGCCATGACTATAAGTATGAAAAACATAGCCACGTGTGAAATACATAGCTGCAGTAGTTATCTTCGAAATAGGACCTAGGAGCAACTCATGAAACCAATCATATTCGCAGGAGTGTGCCAATTTCCTCCAAGGGGGACCGTTTCAAGTCCACCCCAATGATCTATTTGCGCTTCAAGCTCTACTCCAGTTAGGTACACTGGTGGAGGGAGACGAACCAATTTGTTCTTTATAAACAAACGCCTATTTCTTCTATATTGATGGTTTGGTGGTAAAAACCGACGGTGGCAATCAAACCAACAGGTTTTCCTACCATGTTTAAGCTGAAATGCATCAGTCCTATGAAGACAATAAGGACATGATAACCTCCCATGCGTTGTCTAACCTGATAGCATTCCGTATGCCGGGAAATCGCTTATTGTCCACATAAGCACCGCTCGCATCGTAAAATTTTTACCACTCGAACAGTCATATGTTCGTACTCCATCATGCCACAACTGGTTTAACTCATGTATGAGTGGTTGCAAAAACACATCAAGGACCCGCTTCGGGTGATTTGGACCAGGGACTAATATACTTAGAAACAAAAACTCTCTTTGCATGCACATATCTGGAGGAAGGTTATATGGCGTAAGAATCACAGGCCATAATGAATATTGCCTACCAGACATACCAAATGGACTAAACCCGTCAGTGCAAAGACCAAGATAAACATTTCGCTTAGACCTAGCAAAGTCTGGATGTACGGTGTTAAAATGTTTCCAAGATTTCCCGTCAGACGGGTAAGTCATTTTGCCATCTGTTTGTGAATGTTCCGCATGCCATCTCATCGACGCAGCTGTCCGTTCGGATTGATATAGTCTTTTTAACCTATCAGTGATAGGAAGATACCACATTCGTTGGTAAGGAATCTTCTTACGCCCAGCAATTTGCGGTCTACATCTTGGCTTTTGGCAGAAACGACATTCTTCAAGCTTCTCATCATCTCTCCAAAAAAGCATACAATTATCAACACAAACATCAATCATCTCAGAAGGCAATCCAAGACTAAAAACCAGCTTCTGAATTTCATAATACGTTTCAGCAGCCAAATTATCATCTGGCAAATACTCTTTAATAAGATCTGCCCAATCGTTCATGCAAACTTCAGATAGATTGTGATCAGTTTTTATTGTCATCATCCGAGCTGCCAATGATAATTTTGATAAACCTTCCCTACATCCCTCGTACAGAGGCTGTTTTGCTGCGTTTAACATATCATAAAAGCGTTTCGCATCTGCATTGGGCTGCTCAACAGTATCAGCATGTGTTTCATGAAATGCATCAGTAATCATTTCATGCATCCTATCATGATCTTCACCCTGAACTTGACTACTTTGATAATCATTGGACGCTTCAAAATCCACATGTTCTTGATGATTACTACTACTCCGTGCAGCCATCTGACCACTGCTTTGACCATATCCCTCTCCATGCTGATACCAAATAAAGTATTGGGGCATGAACCCTCTATTCAATAAATACTGCCAGACAGTGTCAATAAGAATATGTTTCCTATTTTTGCATTTCACACAAGGACAATACATTTTGCCGCTTTCAATTACAGTTTCCAGAAGGCCGGCTTGGTACATGAATATTTCCAATCCGTTTTTGAAGTCTTCAGTCAACGACCCATCACCATTTTTGGGCGTATACATCCACTTTCGTAGATCGTATATAGACATTTCAAAAACAAATATTTGACTTTTTGTTTCTGAAATTTGATAGAAATTTCAACTACTAGAAATTTTACTTAAACATTCAAAGACTCAAAAAATTTGTGTCTTTATATGTTTTTTTGGGTTGATGGAATAATGAGAGAAGAAAGGGTATATATAGAATTTTTTGTGTGGTTACCAACATATTACCATTGCATATTTACATCAAATTTACGTCGAAATAAAATTTACATCACATTTACATCGATTTTATGTCAATTACAAGATAGAGGACAATTTGTCGTATTATCGATGTAAATATTACGACAAGATTACGACGAAATAAAATTCGTTCTTTATTCGTCGTAATATCGTCGTAACATTACGACGATTTTACGAGGGTTATTTTTTACGTCGAATTTACGACAAAATTTTTGATCGTTGTAAATACGACGTAATGTCGTCGTAAATTTACGACGACTACAAATCGTCGTAAATAATTCGACGGAAAAGCCCCTCTTTCTTGTAGTGAAAGTAATCCGACATGAATAAAAATATATGATTACAACATATTTGATTTCAATTATACGAATACGAACTTGATCAAAGAAGAAACCGCTATGTTAGTGTTTCTGAAGGAGGCTAGTGTGAACAATAGATTAGGGGTATTTCTGACTTTCTGAGTCGGGGTATCTGAATAGTAATTCCAAGTAGTCAGTTACACAAAATACCGACTACAATTGAAACATAATCCATAGATAAATAGTTGGCTACAAATTCAAAAACAAAATGTTCATAAGTAAATAATAGTTGACTGCAAAATATGTAAAATGTTCATACTTTTTTTTTTCCTGCGTAAAATGTTCATACTTATAATGGAAAACATAGGCATATACCCATAGGTAGTCTACTAAAACAAGAGACAATGACTAAATTTAAAAGAACTGGTTTAGCATACTTTTTTCTGATAACTAAGACGCGATAACATTCCTTGAAGTAGTGTACTGAGTGAACATGTAGCAATGCTCACAGCAGTTCAAGTGGTGTTTCCAACCACATTTGGGTAAATCAGTCAAAACCCATGGCATATACATTGATAAATAGTTGGCTACAAATTCAAAAACGAAATGTTCATAAGTAAATAGTAGTTGACTGCAAAATATGTAAAAGGTTCATAATTATAATGGAAAACATAGACATCTACCCATAGGTAGTCTACTTAAACAAGAGACAACAACTAAATTTGAAAGAACTGGTTTAACATGCTTTTTACTGATAACTAAGGCGCGATAACATTCCTCGCAGTAGCGTACTGAGTGAACATGTAGCAATGCTCACAGCAGTTCAAGTGGTGTTTCCAACCGTATTTTGGTAAATCAGTCAAAACCTATGACATATGATAACACCGTATTTTGACCACTTTTATGGATCGTTTTGAAATACTTTTTCTATGTTTTTAATTACTTTTAAGTACTTTTATTACCTTTTTCTAGTATTTGTAGTTCCAAGACTCTTTTCAGGAAACTTAGGGAAAAGCTTAACAAAATGGATAGAAAACCAGATTTCAGCTCAGAGTCATACCGTCAGAAGTTCACCCCTGATTGAAGGTCTTCTCACCGTCTGATCCAGCTCAAATTTGGAGACCTTAAAGATGGAAGTATCAGCTTTCCAGTGCACTTTACAGTTTGGCAATCCAAGGGTTCAATCAAAAGATACGCGAAGAGCAAGATGTCCCGTAAACCAGCAGGCAAGCACTTCCATCCGCGGCCAAACACTCATTCCCCACGGTCAGAAGCATCCCGACCGCGGCCAAACACTTGTTCTCCGCGGTCACACTTGTCCCGACCACGGACATCAACCTCCGAGCCCAAAAAGCCCATTTCTGAAGCCCACATTTGGAGAAACCCTAAGTGACGTCCAGAGAGATCTTGAGCACTATAAATACATGTCTTAGGAACCCTAAATCGTGTAACATCATCACCACCGAATTATTTACTTCATACTTTTATTGTTTTTGCTTTAGCTTTTAGGGAGAGAGAGAGATTTGTTCTCTTGAACCCTTGTTCTTTCTTTTTCAATTTCGGTTTCTATTCTACTTCTTAATATTATGTCTTTGATTTCGTTCATTATGTCTGAGTAGTTTTATTGTTGGGATTAAGGGATTTTCGATGGGGATTTATATGTTCGATGAGGATTCCATGAGCTTTTGAGCCGAATCTTAGAACTTTTTCTTCTGAATTCGTTTTTACTGCATGAGAGTAGCGTCATGAACTACAATCTGATCTAGATGCTTGGTGACACGAAAGTGTTCATCAGGTATCAGATCTAGTTTGGGAGAGCAAAACAAACATAGGAGTGGAAACCTACCTATGGGCGATTTGTGAATTAGGACGAGTCTTAAACATAATGCATCTCTTCTCTTCCAGGGCCAGAGTGGAAACCTACTGGTCAGGGTTGAGAGAGATAGTTGTCTATGATCACGACAGTGGCGTATTCATACGTCCGTGACTCCAGTTCGAAAAGTTTAAGCTAAGATCTTATCAATTTTACTCTCTAGCAATGTTTTGAATCGTTCGTACCCCTGAGAAAACTTCCCTGAACCCCAATGCCTTCTTTCCCATTGATTTACACCGATTTTCTTTCAAGCTTTAGTTCAATATTGTCTTTCCTTTTTAGTTCATTTTCAATTAAGCAATTAGATATCCGTTTTTTACATTTTTAGTCATTTTCGTTAAGTTTAGTTATTACGTCATTTAATTCCCGTATTCTCTTTTAATATTTCGTTTTTACATTTTAAACACACCACCAAACCCGCACAAAACCGTTTGGTTCTAGACTTCCTTACTTTATACTTATTTCAAAGGCTTTTTGCAGGAAAAGATCCTCTTTCCCTGTGGATTCGATCCCTAAGTATTACAATCGATCAGCTGTGCACTTGCAGCTATTGATTTCAATTAGGGTAAAACTTGACAACCCTCAACACCACACATCAAGTCACCACACCACCATCAAGTTTTTTGCGCCGTTGCCGGGGAAGGCACGCGTTTTTTTTTCTGCAAAACCCCGAGAAAGGTTAGTAAATCGACTCTAGAACCCCTTTTTCTGCAACTTTCCATTTTTCGGTTATTTTGTTTCCATTTCAGAAGATATGGATCCTATAAATCGAAATATGCACTATGAGGAAGGTTTCTATAACACTCCTCAAGCCACCAGACGCAGAGAAGAATACCAAGTCCGAAATCTTAGCTACATGGATCGATACAGCCAGCCAAACCACCCTTACCACCGGCGCAGAGAGACTGTTCGACGCCGGGAAGATCCTTATGGTCCACCTCCGACCTACTTCGAGCCACACGCCTATAATCCTCCAATGCAGAACCCTAGTCAGCAAGTGGACAACTTGAGGATCAGCAGACGTTTGGGACGCCTCAAAGGGATGATAAACCAGTTCCTTGATCAGCAGATTCTCACCGAAAACACCCTGCTCAAGAAAATTGATTCAATCTCTGAAGAGTTCAACAAAAAATTCGGTGATATGGCCAATCATGTTCGAGTTTTGGAAGAGCAAACCCACAAGGACTCACAAACACTAGCTGGGATGATCCACCAAGTCGCAACAGAGCAGACAAGACAAGGGTATGACATCATACAAAACTCAAGTGATATTGTCGAATCAAAACAGGAGATTAAAGAAGTCAGAGAGTCCACCTCCTGGTATAGAGAGAAGACAGACGAAGAGTTGCAAGAGATCGAGCACAGGCTGAACAACTCGAGCTCAAAGCACAGGAGATTGATGCAAGAATGGAGCAGATGCCCAACATTGAGCAAATTGATAGATTTTCTAAGAAATCTCCCAAAGATCCTGATGAAGATGCACAACAACGCCCTGGTATGAGTTCATATGATGCTAGTCTACCAAATAAAGATGCAGGAGAAGTTCGTGTCAAGTACAAGAAGGAAGAAACGGACTTTGAGCAAGTCATATCCAGAGCCGCGGGTCCAGGCGTTACGACCGCCGCCAAAGCCTTGTTTCCCGCGGTCGCGACTCCTCTGACCGCGGGAGTTGGTCGCTCAGATGCTCCTCCTTTTGAGAGGAAAATAATACACCTTCTGTCCCAACTTCAGCCTCCAGCACCTAAAAAGGCAACTCAGGAAGAAGAAAACCAAGTTTCAGATGAAGAACCAGATTGGCAGGAATCATTACCTTGTATGATGGCAAAGGAATGTGTTGAATATTCAGCTGACTCTTCAATCCAAGAAGACCAGACATGCAGCGAGATAAAGATGCCATACATCGATTCAATCATTGAATATGACGCTGCAGCTTTCTTTTGTGAATCCTATTCTGCGTTCGAGACACCAGCTAACACCTACAGAGAAAGGCAAGTTCGAATTCTCCATAAGGTCAAGACTACAGGTCAGTTTATCTCTTGTTCTATTAGAGGAGAAATGTTTAAAAACGTGCTATGTGATTCTAGAGCTTGTCTTAACATGATGTCCAAGGCAATTGCTTTGAGACTTGGTATTAAACACCTGCGCAAGACTAGAGCAAAGATCAGTCTAGCTGATGATTCCAATGCAACACCTCAAGGAATAGCTCATGAAATTCCTTTGAGAATAGGAGATTGCATAGTGCATGTAGACTTCTACATTGTTGAAACGAGAGATGCAACATATCCAGTGATTCTAGGATGGTCTTTTCTAGCAACTTCCGGAGCTATAATGGACTGGCCAAACCGGAGGATTTCATTTGCTAATATCGACAAAGATGTCTTCACAGAAGGTGTTCCATACAACAGCAAAGCAGGAAAACGTTCTGCAGCAGAAGAGTTTGAAGAAGAACTTTGGAGTGACGAAGAACCTGCTAAGCAAAGCAAGGAGATGTCGAAAAAGACTTGTCTCAGGACAAAGTCTTCTTCATTGGAATAAGTCACGTCCAACACCAAAAGTCGAGCTAAACGACTTAAAACAGAAGCGCTTAATGGGAGGCAACCCATTTAGGTATTGTTTTCTTTAGGATTTTTCTTTCTTTTTCTTTTGTTCATTTTCTTTTTCTTAGTTTCAGGTGTTTCTTATAAAACAAAAAAGCCAAAAAAATCAAAAAAACCAGAAAAAACCAAAAAGAAGGATGGTACCTGACTGCTCGGCCCAGCAGGAACCAAGGAGAAGCAGGAAGAGGCCGCGAAATAAGCCCCCACGGTCGCAGATGTTCTGACCGCGGGAAACCTACCATCGACCGCGGTCGCGTGATCCTGACCGCGGCCAAGCACTTGGTTGCCGCGGTCGTATAGCCCCTGACCGCGACACTTGGTCGTTGAGATCCAAACCCAACCCAAACCACCCCTTTCACCTCATTTCACCTCACTAATCACCCTCCACCTCATTCATCACCTTCCATCACCTTCATCACCACCTAATCACCTTCCCAAACCCCTTCGAATGAATCAGGTTCATCTCCACCAGCACCCCGGATCCAGGTAAGTTCTCTTTGTCCTTACCAATTCGATTATCTATGCATTTTTCTCATCCAATCTCGACTTGTTTCACACTGAGGACAGTGTGATTTAAGTCTGGGGGAGGATTTCATCCCTTTCTAACCACTTTTCTTTCATGAGTCTTGCATTATCTACACTTTTTGCATTTTCCTTAAAGTTTTTCAAAATCGGTTTTCAAAACAAAATACGTTTTAAAGGGAATGGTGAACATGAATCAATGATAGTTGACTGTGTGCTTTAGATTGTTCCTAGTGACATGCTCATTCATGATTTAGGACTAGACTAGGCGGTAGCTAAGCACATTTGAAATGAAGTACCCCAGAGGAATTTGAATGATTTCGATTTAGATGAAGGGATACACTAGCTCTGTTTTATTTGGACTTAATTTGGACTTAATTTTCTCATTGAAGCATTAGACCAGGGAAACGAATCATACATTCAGGACCCTTTATCCTTTTACCACTCTATGTTGATCCTGAATGGCTAGTTCATCTTTAGCTAGTTCCCCCACCTTAACCAATCCTCTTTCAAACCACATGTACTCTTGTTTTCTACTGTCTTATATGCAGATAAGTACAAAAACGTTGGAGAGAAAGAGGAACGACGCAGTTTTCAGTCACCAAGGACAGAGACCTGCAATTTGCCGGAAAAGTTCCCGGAAGGATCCAACACAAGAGGAAGCTTAGTTTGCCTTAGAAAAATCTCAAATTTTGGTACAATCTCGTCCTCTAGTCTCTCTCTTTAAAAGGCATTTCCTTTTCAAAAAAAAAAAATATCCGAAAATAAGAAAAGAAAGGAAATAAAAGCCTTAGAGAGTCTAGAGAGGTCGAATTTTTTTTAAGTCCCAAGGCAACTGGAGTTCCATTTTATGGAGTTTTGGAGATTGTTTTCTAATTCCCGGAAAGAATCTAAGTCTGGGGAACAGCTGTTTACAACAAAGGAGGATTATGCAACAACATTTGGCAAGAAAAAGTGACTGAAAACTGTGGTCATCAACATGTCCTTATCTCTCTTGCGGTATTGCATATTATCTTGCATCCTCCAGATCTTCAGGTAACCCGAAACACTTTAACTCCACCACTTAAACAGCCCTTTAATGCCAAACGCCGTCTACCCTGGATGATGTCTTTAATGAGAACTCACTATTGAACTTAATGAATGTAGAGAGCTAGTTGACTGGAATCAAGATTTATATTGTTTAAGTTTTGCATGACGGAAAAAGTGGACTAGTATCTCTTGTGCATTGGTGAGAATTTTCTAGACTAAGTTGTGGATTGATGCACTATCTTTGGTCCTAGTTTAGGAGTTCATGTCTATGAGATTTGTGCATTCCCTATTTTTATTTTCACTTAACCAGTTTAGGCTTTTGCTTTGTTTGAGGACAAACAAAAGTTTAAGTCTGGGGGAGTTCCACTTTTATGGATCGTTTTGAAATACTTTTTCTATGTTCTCACCGTCTGATCCAGCTCAAATTTGGAGACCTTAAAGATGGAAGTATCAGCTTTCCAGTGCACTTTACAGCTTGGCAATCCAACGGTTCAATCAAAAGATACGCGAAGAGCAAGATGTCCCGTAAACCAGCCGGCAAGCACTTCCACCCGCGGCCAAACACTCATTCTCCACGGTCAGAAGCATCCCGACCGCGGCCAAACACTTGTTCTCCGCGGTCACACTTGTCCCGACCGCGGCCATCAACCTCCGAGCCCAAAAAGCCCATTTCTGAAGCCCACATTTGGAGAAACCCTAAGTGACGTCCAGAGAGGTCTTGAGCACTATAAATACATGTCTTAGGAACCCTAAATCGTGTAACATCATCACCACCGAATTATTTACTTCATACTTTTATTGTTTTTGCTTTAGCTTTTAGGGAGAGAGAGATTTGTTCTCTTGAACCCTTGTTCTTTCTTTTTCAATTTCGGTTTCTATTCTACTTCTTAATATTATGTCTTTGATTTCGTTCATTATGTCTGAGTAGTTTTATTGTTGGGATTAAGGGATTTTCGATGGGGATTTATATGTTCGATGAGGATTCCATGAGCTTTTGAGCCGAATCTTAGAACTTTTTCTTCTGAATTCGTTTTTACTGCATGAGAGTAGCGTCATGAACTACAATCTTATCCAGATGCTTGGTGACATGAAAGTGTTCATCAGGTATCAGATCTAGTTTGGGAGAGCAAAACAAACATAGGAGTGGAAACCTACCTATGGGCGATTTGTGAATTAGGACGAGTTTTAAACATAATGCATCTCTTCTCTTGGCCAGAGTGGAAACCTACTGGTCAGGGTTGAGAGAGATAGTTGTCTATGATCACGACAGTGGCGTATTCATACGTCCGTGACTCCAGTTCGAAAAGTTTAAGCTAAGATCTTATCAAGTTTACTCTCTAGCAATGTTTTGAATCGTTCGTACCCCTGAGAAAACTTCCCTGAACCCCAACGCCTTCTTTCACTACAAGAAAACAATCGTTTTCCAATGGCCCATTACGACGGTTTTAAAATCGTCGCAACATTACAACGCGTTTACGACGATCTTACGTCGAATTTTAAAACCGTCGTAAAACCGTCGTATAACAAAATCGTCGTAAACTCGACTTACAATTTACGATGAATTACGACGATTATACATCGATAACGAGAGATTTGCTAGTAAATGTAAAATCGTCGTAAATTCGATGCAAAATTACGACGAATATACGACGACTTCATTTCGATGTACATATTACGACGATTTTATGTCGAAAAAGAAGTTAGGTGAAAAACATTTAAAACATGTTTACCTAACAATTGTAGATGAAAAATTTTATCGCAAAATCGTCGTAAACTCGTCATAATATTATTGTTGAATGTAAAACCGTCGTAAAAAGTCGTCGTAAAAGCGTTGTAAAGCCCGAAATTTTCCTATAAATAGATCTTCATTCCTTCATTCAATCACAACACATCATCATTCAAACATAAGAGCATCTTCATCTTGGAGACCCATTGTAGGTCTCTTAAATTTTATATAGTGTTGTAAATCCTTATATATTGGGTTGTCCATTGCTGGAAACCCGAATTAAGAGTTATATTACTTTGAAAAAAAGAAGTAATAATATTATAAGGTTAATTTACTCCATTCACGTGGCTAGACGTGACACAAGAGACTACCTCCTTTATTGTCTAATCAATAAAAAGAGATAGTATTGTGAGTTTATTTTCAAGATGTCTATATACGAGCTAAGAAGTTGGATGTATATGCATAAAGATTCAGATGGGGCGTTGACAGAAGAGTTCAAGAACGGGTTAGAAATATTTATGTATCAGGCTACAAATATGGAGCGAACGAAAGATAGTGGGAAGATGTTTTGTCCTTGTTTGAAATGCAAGAATACGAGGTATACACTAACCAAAACCGTGTGGACGCATTTATTAAACAGAGGGTTTATGCCGCAATATTTTGTTTGGTATCTACATGGAGAAGGATATGGCAGTAATACTCATGGGAATGCTGGTAGTTGTAGTAATTATCAAAGTCATGTTGATATTGATGAATCGAATTATGGTCATCAGCCTAATCAGTATCAATATGACCAAAGTATAGATCATGATAGGATGCACGAAATGGTGACTGATACATTTCATGAAACGCATACGGGTAATGCTGTTGAGGAACCTAATGTAGATGTGAAACGATTTTATGATTTGTTAGACAATGCTAATCAGCCAATCTACGAAGGATGTAGAGAAGGCTTGTCTAAATTATCGTTGACAGCTAGGATGATGTCAATTAAAACAGATCATAACCTGGCTGAGTTTTGCATGGATGATTGGGCTGATCTTCTGAAGGAGTATCTACCGGAGGATAACTTGGCAGCGGGAACATACTATGAAATTCAGAAGTTGATTTTTAGTCTTGGTCTACCTTCTGAGATGATAGATGTATGTGTTGACAATTGTATGATTTTTTGGAAAGATGATGATCAGCTAGAGGAATGTCGATTTTGCCAAAAACCAAGATACAGGCCGCAAACTGGTGGGCGTAAAAGGATACCGTACCAACGTATGTGGTATCTCCCTATAACTGATAGGTTAAAACGGCTTTATCAATCTGAAAGGACAGCTGCATCAATGAGATGGCATGCGGAACATACACAAGTGGATGGAGAAGTTGTTCATCCATCAGATGCAAAGGCATGGAATCACTTCAATATGGTATACCCAGATTTTGCTAAGTTCAAACGAAATGTCTATCTTGGTCTGTGCACTGATGGTTTTAGTCCATTTGGTATGTCTGGTAGACAATATTCATTATGGCCAGTAATCCTAACTCCTTATAACCTTCCTCCAGATTTGTGCATGCAAAAGGAATTTCTTTTCCTAAGTATTTTGGTTCCAGGTCCAAATCATTCGAAGCGAGCTCTCGATGTATTTCTTCAGCCACTCATACATGAGTTGAATCAGTTATGGTATACTGGCGTTCGTACATATGACTTTTCTACGAGGAAAAATTTTACTATGCGGGCTGTGCTTATGTGGACAATAAGTGATTTCCCCGCTTATGGTATGCTATCAGGATGGACTACACATGGGAGGCTATCTTGTCCTTATTGTCTTCATCGAACTGATGCGTTTCAGCTAAAACATGGTAGAAAAACTTGTTGGTTTGATTGTCACCGGAGGTTTTTGCCGGATAACCATCCATATCGGAGGAACAAGAGGTTATTTATGAAGAACAAAAGTGTACATGTCCCTCCACCCGTTAATTTAACAGGAGCTGATATACATGCGTAAATCGATCATTGGAGGGCAGAAGAAACAATAACTCATGGGGGAAACTGGCACACTCCTGCAAATATGCCTGAAGGTTATGGAGTTCATCATAATTGGCACAAGAAAAGTATCTTTTGGCAACTACCTTATTGGAAAGATCATCTGCTCAGACACAATCTTGATGTCATGCACATTGAAAAAAACTTTTTTGATAACATCATGCATACAGTTATGAACGTAGCGGGAAGAACAAAAGACAATGGTAAGTCAAGATTGGACTTGCCTGATTTATGCAACAGAAGTGAGTTGCATCTACTGAGAAACGGGAAAGCACCAGTTCCTGTATTTCGGTTGAGTGCAGATCAAAAGTCAGCATTGTTCAGATGGGTTTCTTCTGACGTTAAATTTCCTGATGGGTATGTCTCTAATCTTTCCAAATCTGTTGAGAAGGGGGTAAAGTTTGCTGGGATGAAAAGCCATGACTACCATGTGTTTATGCAACGATTATTTCCATTTGCATTTGCTGAACTCTTGCCCAAAAACGTCCATGAAGCTATTGGAGGCATTGGTGCTTTTTTTTGGGATCTTAGTACACGAACATTATCAGTTGATGTAATATCACAACTGGCATTGAATATTCTAATCTTGTTGTGCAATTTGGAAAAGATCTTCCCACCATCATTTTTTGATGTTATGGAACATCTTCCTGTTCATCTCCCACACGAAGCAGAGCTCGGTGGACCCGTTCAGTACAGGTGGATGTATCCGTTCGAGCATTTCATGAAGCATCTTAAAGGTAAAGCCAAAAACCTAGCTAAAGTGGAAGGCTCAATTGTGGCGGGAAGCTTGACGCAAGAGACTTCACACTTTATTTCATACTATTTTGCACCGAAAGTACGAACACGCAAAAGAGCTACTCGTCGATATGATGATGGAGGAGTTGGCCATACATATGCCGTTGAAGGTGTACTTGACATATTCTCGCCGATCGGACGTCTTAGTGGAAAACGAAAAGATGTTTGGTGGTCCAATGAAAAAGATTATCACAGTGCACATACGTATATCCTGTTAAATTGTGAAGAGTTGTCATCGTATGAAAGGTACCTTTTTAATTAATAATATCTTTATATGAGTTGTCAGTATTAATAACTATTTGTTGTTTTTCTCAGCACATTTGTTGATGAGGTTAAAGAATGCATATCTGGGGTTTCTGAAACTGAAATCAATAATCGTAAAGATCAACACTATGCCCAGTGGTTAAAAGGGCAAGTACGTATTAAATTTTAATTAAAAGACTACTTTAATTTGCTATAGAAGTAGAGTATCCTGGATTGTTAAGGCTGAAGTAGAGTATCCTGAATTGTTAATGCTGAAAACTGTTCTCTTCAAATGTGATTGGTTTGATCCAACTGTTGGACGAGGGATACGTCTAAACAAGTTTGGAGTTGTTGACGTGAACAAATCACGACGGTACAACAGGTTTGAGCCATTTATATTAGCTTCTCAAGCAGAACAGGTAACGTTTCTGCCATACCCTCGAGTTCGATCAACAGGAATTTCATGGTTAGCTGTAGTTAAAGTGGCTCCGAGGGGCAAGATTGTAGGGGTTGAGGATGTTCCACTTCAACAGGACACTTGCGTAGATTTGTCTGAACCAGATGTTGATGAGGAGATTTTCTTAATAGACCCTCGGAACAGGCAAGTTGAAGATCTTCCCGATGATACAGAAGAAGAAGGTGATGATGATAAGTTTGCTGAAACCGATGATGACGATGTGGCGGAAGAAGACGACGGTGATGGTGATGAAGTAATAGAGGAAGATGAATCTGATTGAGTTTCAAGCATTGTATTTAGTGAATGTTTGTTATTATGTAATTTGTAACTTTTTTTGTTTGAATTTTTTAAAAACCCTAAAATTCGATTTTACGACGGTTTTACGACGGTTTTTCTAAACCCTAAACCCTAAGTCTAGGTTTTAAGTCCTGAATGAATAGGGTTTCAACATTACGACGTCTTTACGACGAACTATCGTTATATCGTTGTAACGTTACGACGGTTTTACGACGAGTACACTATTTCGTCGTAAAATCGTCGTAATGTTGAAATCCAAGAATTTGAATCTTTTATATCTTATTGGTTGTAAGGTATTTCACAAATGTTTTTGATTGGTTATCTTATTTTATATGAAATGCTATCAATCTGATCAAAATCAAAAATTTGAAAAAAACATATATATTTACAAGTTCATGCATGTTTTCATAAATGATAAGTGAAAGGTTATATATTAGATTACGGAATTTCAATTTTTACTATCTCATGTCATAAATCCATCATACATGCAAAGTTGTAAACCTTTTGTTCTATGTTAGAATACAATAACCTTTGCATTGTTCTTTATGCAATATCCCATTTATAAGATTTAGGGTTTTGGGTTTAATCGTCGTAAAACCGTCGTAACGGTCAAATGCTCCCATCACGACACGTATCATGTCATGCAGTGGACCGACTGTTATACAACCGAATCGTCGTAAAACCGTCGTAAAACCGTCGTAAAGTTACGACGATTTTACGACGATCACAAAATCTACATAAGGGACGCGAGATTTCCTCATTCGTCGCTCATTCCTCTCTTCCTCACTCTCTCTCTAGAAATCTCTCTATCTCTCTAGAAATCTACCTCTCCCTTCTCTCCCTACTCTCCAGCCAATTAATTTGTAAGTACTTTTTTTAAATTAATTTCAATACATATTATTTTAGATTTAGGTTCGGAATTTAGATTTAGGTTCGGAATTTAGATTTAGGTTCGGAATTTAGATTTAGATTTCGGAATTTAGTTAGGCCCGGATTTTGGTAAATTTAAATAAATATTTGAAAAATTAGTAACTAATTTTTTTTACATTTTGTAGATTCTGTCGATATGGCTCCTCGGGCTAAGAGATTTCACTACCGACAGCTCGTCGATTCTGACGGTACGGCCCCATCTACCTCGGCGACCGGATCAGCCATCTCGGAGTCCTCGGGAACACAACGGATGGTTTCTCAACCGGTCGTTGTTCCGCAGCCGGCACCCCCTCCACCACCACCAGCCGAACCAGCGGCTCCCGCACAGGCCGATCCTGAGGCTGATCCGATCCCGCTTGTACCGTATGCCCAGTTTACGGTACATGATCTTCTGGCGCAACCCGGTCGTGAGACCATGAACAAACTCGACCCGGATCGAGCCCCGGACACCTTTTGGTACGTAATTTTTTTCTTACAATATTTTTAAATTAATTAATATTTATTCTTATATATTTGATATTAATTTACTTTTTCTCTTTCCATTTGACTTGGTTTACGACCGACAATGCAGTCGGTCGTAACGTTGCGGATATCATCAAGGGGTTTTTCGTACAACCCCATACCAGCTGGAAGAAGCTGGATCAGGCCACACTTGACACTTGGTTCAAGTGTTTTGCGGTAAGTAATTTAATTTTAATTTTAAATTTTAACTTTTTACAATAATTACTAACTTCTTTTTTTTTCCTTAGCAAAACTGGCATTGGGAAACATCCGCACACGGACGTGTGGAGACGGCCTTCAAGGAGAAGGTCAAATTCCGCCTCAACAACACCGTTTCCGACTGGAAACGGAAGTGGGAGGTTGGCGGCGACAAGGCCAAGCCGGCGCCTATGGCCAATACCGTCTAGCGGGGCCTTGTCCTGTACTGGTTGGATCCGCACAACCATACTACGGCCGCCAAGTGTTCCGGATCTAGGTAAGTAGTTAATTCCAATAATATATACATTTTTTTTCTTATAATAGATTCTAATGAAAATATTTTTCAGGAACGCTACTGACGATGCGGGAAATCGGAAGAACGTCCCGCACACTTCCGGCCAGATTCCTTGTGCCGGAAGACGGCTTATGATGATAAGTAAATTAAAATTACTAATTTTTTTGTTTTCAAATAATTAACTCTTATTTCTCGATACTAATTAAATTTTTCATTTTGATTTTGTAGGTCGAAGATAACGGAGGAGAACTTCCTCCGATGACGAAGGTTTTCGCCGAGACGCATAAGAAGCGTAACGGCGAATTCACGGATCCTCGGGCGGAGGAGATCTACAACGCCGCCTGTGGGGCAATCGAGGAGCGACAGATGCAGCTGACTCAGCAGGCGCGTCAAACGTCTCCCGGAGGTACCTCGGTCCAATCGACCCCGGCACTGACGGTGGCGGAGATGGACCAGGTCTTCGAAGAGGTAAATTTAATTACTATATTTAATTAATGTAACTTTAGTTTTAAATTAAATTTGTAACCATAATGTTTTTAAATATTTGTAGGTTGCCCCAAAGAAAAAGGGGCGGGTATTAGGGATGGGGTCCATCCGTGATACCCCGAGAGCTACGGCGACTGGTCACGTCCGGGTCTTGGATCCGGTTATCCGCCAGGAGATCGATCAGATGCGGACCCGGTACGAGACGAGGATCGACCAGCTATACGGTCTCTTCGAGATCATGGGAGCTGACAACCCGGTACTCATGGCGCAGTTAGACAAGTTGCGGGCTGATGGGGTTGTCGAATCGTCTGCCGCCGGGTCATCCACTAGGACGCAACCGCTGGTGCAGACGGACGAGGAGATGTTCCGATCTCTCGGGGTTGAGCCTCCTAGAGCCGGAGATCAGGCGCCGGCGGAAGCATCAAACCGAAGACCCGGCAAGGAACACGTCCAGGACGATGGGGAGGAGGCTGGTGACGGGATCGACGATTTAGATTTAGATTTAGATTTAGAGCTGTAGGGTTTTTATGTAAATTACAATTAATTTTAATTTCAAATTTTAATAAATTTGAAATTATAAATTATTTTTTTAATTTAAATTTTAATTCGAATTAATTTTTTTTTTAAATTTTCAATTATATTAAACGTCGTATAATCGTCGTAATAGCTTTATTAAAACCGTCGTATATTCGTCGTAAATATTACGATGAATTTACGACGGTAATCTACGACGACAAATACGACGATTATACGTCCGAGCTTTACGACAATTTTTTTACGACGAAATGATTAAATACTTTACGATTGATTTACGACGATTTATGTGTCGTACATTTTACGACGATCTTACGTCGACAATTAACGACCACTTAACGACGGTCCAGGCGAAGACCAAGTCGACGCAATTCGATGTAAAATCGTCGTAAACTGTACGACGCATTTACGACGATTTTGTTTCCCTCGATGTTACGACGATTTGTCTATTACGACGATGACTTTACGACGATTTTGAAATCGTCGGTAGTCCGTCGTAATGGCCCTATTACGAAGAAATAACGACCATTTCGGCCGTTGTAAAATGATGTTTTTCTTGTAGTGTTTCCCATTGATTTACACCGATTTTCTTTCAAGCTTTAGTTCAATATTGTCTTTCTTTTTTAGTTCATTTTCATTTAAGCAATTAGATATCTGTTTTTTACATTTTTAGTCATTTTCGTTAAGTTTAGTAATTACGTCATTTAATTCCCGTATTCTCTTTTAATATTTCGTTTTTACATTTTAAACACACCACCAAACCCCCCCACAAAACTGTTTGGTTCTAGACTTCCTTACTTTATACTTATTTCAAAGGCTTTTTGTAGGAAAAGATCCTCCTTCCCTGTGGATTCGATCCCTAAGTACTACAAACGATCAGCTGTGCACTTGCGGCTATTGATTTCAATTAGGGTAAAACTTGACAACCCTCGCCACCACACATCAAGTCACCACACCACCATCAACATATACGCCCAACCATCAATCACCACTAAGGTAATTGTATCCATGATCTCCCTAGCCTTAGGTGAACAACCAAAAGAAACAGCATCGGCCGCAGATTCTCTCCTCAGCCTTACAAAGACATAGAGCAATACATCCCAAATCTAGAGAAGCACATTATTTGCCGAGACGTTGAGATGTTCAGAAGTAAATGTGTCTTTAGTTAGTAAAAGGTTGTCCATTCTGATAAATAAATATAAAGTAGACAAATATTAGTAGAAGGTTATCCATTCTGATAAATAAATAGAAAATAGACTACTATTAGTAGACAATAAATAACATAGGATTTGCTTCTTGGTTTTGCTATTGTAGTTGATTAGCAATGTTAACATATAATGGACGGATATGACACTACTTCGTAATGGACGGATATGAAAAATGCAGATTTGACACTACTATATGATTGTAGTTGACCACAATATATTTAAAAACGTAAATCTGAGAAAACACATCTGTAAATCAGATATAAGCGACTTGAACAAAGATAAAATAGAAAACTATTAATAGACAACAACTAACATCTAAGTTGACCACAATATATGTAGAAGCAAATGATTAACCGAAACACAAAGAGGTTCAGTAGGGAATGCGTCTGTAGCTAGAGGAATGTTGGCCATTCTGAAAACTAAACGAAAGGTAGACAACTATTAATAGACAAATAATTACACAGAGATCTGTTTTTTTTTTTTTTATGAATGCAAATCATTCAACCCAGAGATGTTCAATAGTGAAAAAGTTGGATATTCTGAGATAAGATTGGAAAGTAATATTGAAATAATTGTACGTTTGAACTACAAACCTACGGAAAAATGTAGATCTGGTTTTTTTCATTAATGCAAATGACCCCACCAAGAGATTTTTAGAAGAATTGAGTTTCCAGACATTAACAAACTATGCGAAAAATTAAAGCAAAAACAAAAAGTGTCAAGCGAACTTGGTGGAAATGAGGTTGCGGTGGAAACGCAAAACAGAGATATAGTGATGACGGAAAAGGGAGAGAATTTGACGGTGGTGAAAGGACCAGAAGCTGCGGCGAGGGATTTAGATTAGAGGATTTGAAAATGATGACCTTGGGAGAGAAAAGAGAAAGAAATATGAAATATTTGGTTTGAATTTGAAATGGGAAAAAAGAAAAATTGAGTAAAAAAATTGTGTCGGAAGTTTATGTTACTATGATGCAATTTTTATGGCATAAAGTTGGGAAGCTGGGGGTGTGTAATGTCTATATACATGACTATAAAAACTACTTTCATAAATTTATTATTCATTATAATTTTGAAAAAACGCTAAAAAATACCTAAACTATTTAATATTTGCCAGAAAATACATGAACTTTTTTTGTCATTAAAAAACTATCTTGAATTAATTTTATGGAATTTTTTTGTAATTAAATTTAAAATCAGTTAACGGTTTTGCTTATGCCGTTAACACACGTTAAATCGTAAGGAGAAACTGGAATCGTATAAAACTTTGGAGATTTTTTTGAACCAGAAAATTAGTTCCTGTATGTTTCTAACAACGCAAAAAGTTCATGTAGGAAATTGACAAATTTTAAATAGTTCAGGGTTTTTAAAGCTTTTTTTCCCCAATTAAACACCCAAACTATTGAAATTTACATTTTCCTCCCTCAAGATTTAACGACCGTTAACTGACTAAACAGAACCGTTAACTGCATTAACTTTATTTATGAAAAGTTCCATAAAAATACCTAAACTATTTTTATTTTACCAGAAAATTATATGAACTTTTTGTTGTCAAAAAAATATCCAAACTATTACACTAAAAAATACCCAAACTATTATTAATACCATATTTCATATTTTCCAGTTTTTCTCGTTCTTCCTCATTCCACAAGTTCACTATTACTGACGGTTTAAACTTGTGACTATGAAAATCTGACGGTTATTCAGATATTTTTTTTCTCTAAATCAATTTTTTCAAATTGAAATTAGCAAAGATAAATTTTCTATTTAACACACAATGGGATCAAAAAATCATAATTTTAAATTTAGTACACCAAACTGATATAATTTTACCGATCTTAAATCGTTTGGAGAATATGTATCTAAGTAAGTTATGATTTAGTGTGCTAAATAGAACATTATGGATAGAAAAATATGATTTGTACTTATCAGGTTAATCAAATAATTAATTACATGTTAATTAGAATTTAACAGTGGTTAATAATTTTGTTTAAATTGTCAATAGTAGTAAACTTCCGTAAGAGGAAGAATGAGAAAAATTGGAAAATATGAAATGTGATATTAAGAAGCATTAAAATAATAGTTTGAGTATTTTTCGGACAACAAAAAGTTACTGTAGTTTTTTGGCAAAATAAAAATAGTTTAAAGTTTCTCATAAATTAAGTTAACGCAGTTAACAGTTCTGTTAATGGCCGTTAAATTCGAGGGAAAAAACTTAAAATTTAAATAGTTTGAATATTTAATTGAATCGAAAAATTAATTCAGGTAGTTTTCTAACAACACAAAAAAATTCATATATTTTTTTGGAAAATATTATATAGTTCACGAATTTTTTAGCTTTTTTTCCCTTATAATTACACTAAACGACACTTTCTATAACATGTATTACACTAAAAGACACTTTCAGCTATTAGGTAACTTATTTTACTGTTTACGTCCAAATAACCCGAAATTGCCCTTCATGGATACGATAAGGTGGACTCGAAGAAGTGGATAGTAGATTAAACCCAAATTTTAAAAACAATAATTATTTTTCCTCATCTGTTTTGTTTTGTATTTTTATGTATTGTGAAAGAAATAAAACAATTTTTTTTTGTTAGAATGAGTTATAATTTTATTTTCTTATTGTTTTAAGACCTATTATACTATAGTTTATTTATTAAACAATAAAATTTTCAAAAACACATGTATAAAATTTTTAAAAAAATCAGAAGTCTAGGTAGATATCCACTCAGAAAATATGATGTGGATGATGTATAATGGACATATAACATGGACATGATTGTGTAGATATGTTTTCATTGATATATTCGACATGGATATACATTTTACATTGTCCATAGGTGGAGTGGATCATGTGGATAGGTTATAGACAATGTAAAATGTATATCCATGTCGAATATATCAATGAAAACATATCCACGCAATCATGTCCATGTTATATGTCCATTATGCATCATCCACATCATATTTTTTGAGTAGATATTTCATTCCACGCAATCATGTACATGCTATATGTCCATTATGCATCATCCACATCATATTTTCTGAGTAGATATCTACCTAGAATTCTATTTTTTAAAATTTTTTTATACATGTGTTTTTAAAAAAATTCTTGTTTAATAAATAAACTTTAGTATAATGGATTTTAAAACAATGAGAAAATAAAATTATAATACATTTTAACAAAAAAAATTATTTTATATCTTCCACATTATAGAAAAATACAAAACAAAATAGATGGGAAAAAATAATCACTGTTTTAAAAATCTGGGTTTAATCTGCTATCCACTAGTTCGTATCCACCTTATCTTATCCACGAGGGGTAATTTCGGATTAATAAAAAAATAAGTTACCTAATAGCTATAAGTGACTCTTTTGTAAGAATGAAACTAAAAAGTGTCTTTGTAAATAACTCTCGTTAGAGATATAATAGACGGAAGCAGAAAAAAACTCTTTCCAGATTCAAATCTTCATGACCGTTGCGAATTGTGATCCTTCTCTTCATTCTCTCTTTAAGGACCGAAGAAATAACTCCACCTTATGTGGTTCACTACTTCATCCCTCCCTCTCTCTCTCACTCTCCCTCTTGATTCCGATGGAGTAATTGATCGGTAATGCTTGTGACGACGACGACTGAAGACGAGAGAGCTCTGGTTTGCATCGGCGTTAGTGAGTTTCTTTGCTTTATTGTTTTTATTTTTCTGGTGTTTGATTTTTAGATTGTAGGTCTCGAAACGAATTGGGTGATGATATCGTTTTTCTAACCTCAGGTTTATGTTTTCTGAATCAATTTTGTGGACTTCGTTTGGTTTGTGACGAAGAACATTAGTTAATTATGGTTACTAATTTGTGTTATGAGAAGCGAATTTGGGAAATGCGATACCGATTTGATCACAGCATCGTTGTAGCGAAGGGCATCGGTTAATTCGGGGTTACTGATTTATGTTATGAGAAACGAAATTGGGGATTGCGATTCTGATTTTACTTCGATTTTGTTGTAACGTTGGTTAATTGGGGTTGCTGATTTATGTTCTCAGGAACAAATTTAGGAAGTTGCGTCGACAACAATCTCTCGATTTAAAATCAGAAGTGAATCTTCTTGCACAACGACTACGTTTCCTTCTTAGAATCAAGATGAATTCAAGTTTTTTCTCTTTGTCTTTTATGTGCAGCTTCAGTTACCTAAAATGAAAGTAAGGAGTTTATTCAAGGGAGAGATCATTGCGCAACTTCAATGAAGACGAAGAAGAACAGAATCATCTCAAGTTTTTCTGTTTGAATCGACAAGCTGCAACTATTTCTTCACAACCGGAGCCTATTATTGTTTTATGATTCCAAGAAAGATGAAGTTAGCCTCACTGAAGCAAGCACAACGATTCCAAGAACTAATATAGTCATCTCGGGCAAAAGGCAGTCATCAGATAAGTGTGAAAAGGTCGCTTTCATCTTAAATAGCCATTGAGAATACTTGAATCTGGTTTTACGGTCCTCTGGTAATCGTTTTGGTGTGTGTTAATGGCTCAGTGCATGGAAACAAGTGTTGTGGCACCCACACAATATCTCGATGGTGGACAATCGAGGCAGGTGAATCTAACTGTGTCAATATCAGCTTCACTCCATATCTCACACACCATTGATTTATTTAGATTCTGAATCCAAAAAGAGTAGAATCCTTGTTTTCGAGAGTGATCGTAAGCAATTATGCTTATGGCTATCATAGTATATGAACTTATTGTTGGTTACATATTTTCGTTCTGTTTGGTTTTGTTGGTCGATAATAACGAGCATTTGTTGATTGTTTATTTAGTTCTGTAATGCTTATCTTTGCTATCGAATTCACACATTGGGTTTGGGTTGGATAAAAGACTTAAGCTTTAGGTAGTAAATATGTTGCGTAGTCATTGTTAGTATATAGATTTATCTTCTCGAGGATATATGTGATTCTGCCAAATTTCGCTCTGTGGGTTTCTATAATGTTAAAAGATCATAGTCTGACGTTTTGAGATCACTGTCTCGTGCCTTTTGATTATTGTCAGGTTCTGGAGCTTCGATTGAGATAGATGGTGTCACGGAAGCTGAACATATATAGTAGATGAGGTAAGGTTCTGTTTCATTCCCACGCTTCGTTTGCTAACAATCTGTTAGTTTTGCTAAAAGCTTCCACATCCAATAATCCCTGAATACAGATGCCACTGGATCCGGTTGAAGGGTTTCCTCTTTATATGGCCCAAGGTAAGTGATTTTCATATTTTTCTTCCCCATTACATTATTTCTGTTGGCGACTTACTCTATCGCTATGGTTAGTCTCTCTCGGTAGCAACACTGAGGTATACAAATTAAAGCTCCGGTGAAAGACCTTGCCCGAGTTGTAGAGAGAAACCCTGAATCTTGAAGTAGTGTAATGGTGATCAATAGAATGGGATGGATAATACCTCCTCTTTAGCGTATCTTCTGGTAAAGTTAATTCTTCTTTAGGTGTATATTCTCGTAGCTGAATGAATATTGGTTTTGTTCTAAAAATAACTCTTTTCTCACTGTTGCAGGAATTTTTTCTTCAAACAACCGCGAAGACCATTAGTAATCAAAAAGACTCTAAATCATTTTCCCATGGTGAGAGATTACATCTTTGACCCTTTCATTTATAAAGATTTCAGATTCGTCTCCGTTGTTTTACTTTGATATGTTTTTGTTAGAGATAGAATCGATTAACCAAAACCAAACACTTTTATTAATAATAATAGATAAGTAATAAGAGTAAAACTTCTAGATTTACTCTCCCCTCGGCCTAACCCGATAATCCCTCTAAAGCTCTTTCTCTAGCTTGGATGATTTTCACAACCAAGCCTTAACCTCTATATATATCATAAAACCCTAAACGCAGCTATTTCGAAAAGGAAACTAAAGAAATAGAAACACTAATGATAATAGGAAAATTAACTAATAACTAATACGTATCAGTTTTAAACTGACTAAATGAACCTGATATATGCATGTAGGAATGGTCTCACGTTTTCTCATCTGCCAGAGATAAAGGTCAGTTTGACTATCTTTCATTTATATAAATTAGGTATCTGATAGATATAAAATATTTGTAGATAGCTGTGTAATCTAAAAAGGACATTTCCCATTTTTCTCTTTCTTTTTTGCATTTTGGAAACTCTTAATCCCATATTCTAAGAGCATCTGCATTTGGAAGTCTTTCATAAGAGCATTTCCAACGTATTCTTCCATTTTTATTTCAAAAATGGAGGAACTATAAAATGGAGTTGGATTTTTCTCCAATGTATTCCTCTATTTCCAACTCCAAAAAGAATATTCTAAGTATATTCTTCATTTTTATTTTATTGTTAATTACTAATAATGAACTTTATTTATAAAAATTACAAATGAATCCATTTATTTTTTTCAGTTAAAACTTCTATAAATTATAATATTATTTTAAATTCAACTATTATAATATACAAATAATACTACACACCATTTAAAATAATAAAACAAAGTATATTTTAATTTTATGTATTTTTATGTATTTTTAATTTTATGTTATTTATAGTTTCAGTTAATCTTCTTATATTTTTTATTTTCTATTCTCAAATTTTAAATCTATTTATCTTTAATTTTAATCAATATATATAGTATAAATGATTAAATTATAAATAAAAAATATAGTTTTAAGAATTAATTAAAAGTAAAGGACTATCTTGTAAATAAAAAAGTTCACCTGCAAAATGAAGTTGAAAAAATGGCATTCCTCCATTTTGTAGGTGAAAATGGAGTAGGGATGGAGAAGAATTTCCTCCAAAATAGCATTTAGAGGAAAAAATGGGGTAGGGTTAGAGATGCCTTAAGAGTTTTTTATTTTTTTGTCGACAACCTAAATATCTAAAAAAGTCTCTCATTTCTAAATAATAACAAAATAATAAATAGTATTATTTAATTATAAAAATCTCTCAAAAATCTTGGAACACTTAATAAAAGTCTTTTAAATTCAAAGAAACACTTACTGAGCGAAACTCTCTAACTTTTTAAGAGATTTTATAATTAATTATTAATATTTATTATTTTAATATTTTTTTTTAATAGTTGAGAGACTCTTGTGAGAAACCTCCAATGTGGATGGTTAAAAACATCTCTATCACTAAACCTCATAGAGAAGTTCTTAACATTTTTTTATTAATTAATTTGATTAACTAAAAGAAAGAGAAAAAGACCACATATCTAGAGAGGTGTCACGAGAGGAGAGAGAGCGTCCCAAAAAAAAATTAACCAATTAATGTAAGACATGTGGTCTTTAGAATCGGTCTTAAAAAATTTTATTTAAGGATCGGTTCTAAAGAAAAGTGGACTTTTTTTTATCTAACTTTGCCTATAAAACTGGGCCATCAACCCCTATTGAAGATGGTCTAAGTTTACAGAAGTTATTCTTGTTCCAATAAGTGATTTTGAACCACTAAATTCATTTTAGAGTCTAATCTTTGTTTATTCCATTTTCTCTTTTTTTCTTCTTCTATTTTTTTTTTTTTTTAACTTCTTATAAACACATTATCCCAGATTCTCAGTTTGCAAACGTTATTCTCTTTCCAATCACTAAATGATTTTACCACTAAATTCATTTTAGAGTCCGAGTTATAGTTTATTCCAATTTCTCTCTAATTTTCTTCCTCCCTTTTTCATAGCTTTGATAACAAGAGATTTTCAAGCTCTTGTGGGTTCAATATTCTTTGTCTATAAGACAATGTCGAGGGAACGACACTGAGGCCTGCTTAAACACTTAGCACCAATCGCATCTCTTAAAAGCTTGTATCGACCCGCTTGTCTCCTGATTGCAATAACTTTTAGCTCGTAACTCCAAATGACTTGAAATCAGCTCCACGAGAAAGACAGCTCATCCAGCTCAAACTTCGGTGAAGGAAACATTAGCACTTGGGGAGTGGAAGGTCCCTGGAATGGTTCATCTTTGAAACGTATCGGAATGATCAGAAATTAGCTCCTGGACCCGTGTTCACTCCGAAGACGGTTTTTCTCTGCACACAGCTCCAAATCGGATGATCTCAGCTGTTCTGGAAAGAGCACTCGAAGACCTTGATCTTGATGAAGTCCTCGACAACTGATTCGGACTGGAAAGGCATTATCCCACGTAATCTCTGAAGTTCATCGGATCAGTTTAAAACAGAAGCGAGACAGGTGTGTCTCCTGATGGCCTTAACTTTCTGCTCACTGGTCCGAATTCAGTAATTTCAACTGTTCTGGAACCCTGACTCGATCCTCTCCAACTTTGATGAAGACCCTGACAACTGATTCGAACTGGAAGCTTCCCCGGACAGTCAATCTTTGGCGCGTGTCGGTAGAACATGTTTTTGGCCGAGAGATTATCTACCGCGGTATGGAAAATAGCCGAGAATCACATCTTGCGGTAAGCTTTTTAGCCGATAAAACTCATACATCTCGGCATAAAACTTCACCTGATAAGCCTCAGATCCGGTACAGCTTTCAACCGAGAAAAATCCACCTGACAGTATTTTGGCCGATGAAAACTTCATCCAATAGTGATTTTGGCCGAGAAAACTTGCCGGGTTGGATTTTTAGCCGAAGAACTGATCTATCCGGTACACAATTTTGCCGATAAAGTCTTTTAGGCCATTTTCACCATTCTTGACCCTTTTCTTCACCGTTTCAACTCCTGATCACATCTCTCCTGCTCCAAACAGGCTCAAAAGCACCTGATAATGAACTCCAAACTATGCAAAGATACATTGGGACCTAATGTAAACCCTAAAGTCTAAAACAATGCCTAATGACCTAAAATACATGAGATAAGACATGATTTGGACCTAAAAATGCAAGCTATATGATGCAAATTATGAACATATCAACTCCCCCACTCTTGTCCTTTGCTTGTCCCCAAGCAAAAAGATCAAATGAGAGAAAGAGTTGAATGCATTGGGAGTTCATATTTCTTATGGGAAGAGAGAAACAATCACAAAGAGATTCAGATTCCAAGTTGCCAATTCCACATGCAATGCAAGACTCTACTTTGATGTTCATATTTTCAACAATGATCTCCACAAGTTTTTCTTATTCCTCAACTCTTTGACATTCGTTAAGCTCATTACCATGTGAATCAAGTGATGCAAGTTCAAGCAAGCAAAGTTTGGCTAAGGATGAGGGCTATGAGACTAAAATGATCTCATTCAAATGCACAAGCAAGGTTTAAATGCAATCGGGGATCTCTCAATGAACGATCAAAACTTTGGCAGAAGGCTAAAGGTAAAGAGCAACCGATGCATACAAGAGCAAGACTAAACTCACTCCCCTTACCTAAAACGCCTCTAACTCACACTCTCACAATGAACCTCACAGCTCTCTTCTCACTCACTTTCATCTCTCAAAAAGGGTTTTCTTTTTCTTTTAGATACTCGGCTTGGGATCTTTTCTTTACGCATAGCTCTTTTCTTATTTTGGGTTATCTAACCTCTCATTTTCTTTTTAAACACATGAGCCCTTTTGGCTTCTTTTCTTTCTTTTCCTTACACTCAGAGGTTAGATACCTTCTATTAGATACTTAGAGCTCTATTTTCTTTCAAAACACAAGACCCAAGACTGATTTCTTTTTTTTTCAAACCCTCACTTCTCATCACTCTCCTTTTTACACTCTTTCTCTTTTCTTTCTCAAAAATTCTTTTCTCTCAAAACTCTCACTCAAAGAAACTTCTCCCCCATACTTATTCACAGCCTAGACCAAGCTTGGGATGTCTCCCAAGAGCACTTTGTTTAATATCACTAAGTTTGACTTTGAAAACCTGTTTAACAGGTTGGTGGATCATCAAGAGGAACTGTAGAAGCTTCCTCTCTTCTCTGAAACCAGGTAATGCTTGACCCTTTGTCCATCCACAACAAAACCCTTTCCATCCTTTCCTTCCAAGACAAATGCTCCATAGCTTCTAACCTCCTATACCCTGAATGGTCCTGACCATCTTGACCTTAACTTGCCAGGAAAGAGCTTGAGCCTAGAGTTAAACAAGAGAACAAGGTCTCCCACCTTGAGCTCCCTCTTAAGAATCTTCTGATCATGCAATATCTTGGTCTTCTCTTTGTAAATCCTCGCACTCTCAAAAGCATTGAGTCTTATCTCCTCTAGTTCATGCAACTGAAGTACCCTCTTCTCTTGAGCTGTTCTAATGTCAAAGTTCAACATCTTAATAGCCCAGAGAGCCTTGTACTCAAGCTTTACTGGTAAGTGGCAGCTCTTTCCATAGAGAAGGTTGAAGGGAGATGTGCCAATAGGTGTCTTGAAAGCAGTCCTATAGGCAGCATCATCCAACTTCTTGCTCCAATCTTTCCTTGAGTTGCTCACTATTCTCTCCGAAATGGCCTTGATTTGTCTATTAGAGACTTCTACTTGACCACTATTCTGAAGGTGATATGGGCTTGCTATCTTTATTTAACACCATGCTTCCTTAACAATCCCTCTAGAGTCTTGTTCACCAAATGTGAACCCCCATCACTTATCACTACTCTAGGAACCCCAAACCTTGGGAAGATGATGCTTTTGAAAAGCTTGACCACCACCTTAGAGTCATTGGTTGGGGAAGCAACAGCCTCAACCCATTTGGAAACATAATCCACAGCACCAAGGATGTACTGGTTCCCATATGAACTCACAAAAGGACCCATGAAGTCAATACCCCAACAGTCAAAAAGTTACACCTCCAAGATGGAATTTTGGGGCATCTCACTTCTCTTGGAGATGTTGCCTTGTCTTTGGCATTGATCACAGCTTGACACAACGACTTGAGCATCTCTGAACATTGTAGGCCACCAGAACCCTGATTGTAATACCTTGGCCATTGTTTTGAAAGCTCCTAAGTGACCTCCATAAGCTGAGCCATTACATTCCTGTAGCACTGGTTGCATTTCTTCCTCAGCTAAGTATCTCCTATACAAGTAGTCTTTGTTCAGCACATACAAATAAGGTTCATCCCAATGATACCTTTGCACCTCTTTGAAGAATCTCTTTCTTTGATAGGCATCCAGTTCTGGTGGTTCTACAACACAAGAGAGATAGTTAACAATATCTGTAAACCAAGGTAAACTCCTATCTCTTATAGCATTAGCCTGTTCCACCTCCAAGTATGACTTAACAACCATTAGATGCTCTTCAGGAAGTGAGTCATCTAGAGGGACATCTGATTCCACTCTCAGCCTAGAAAGATGATCAGCATCTCCATTCTCAATGCCTTTCTTGTCTTGCACCTCCATATCAAATTCCTGCAAGAGTAGAACCCACCTCAAGAGTCTAGGTTTGGCATCCTTCTTAGTCATGAGATATCTGAGGGCTGCATGATCAGTGTACACAATAACTTTTGAACCCACAAGGTAGCTTCTGAATTTGTCAAATGCAAAGACTATGGCCAACATCTCCTTTTCTGTTGTTGCATATTTCTCTTGTGCTGAGTCCAAGGTCTTGCTTGCATAGTAGATCACATGCAACCTATCCTTTTTCTGACCCAAGACTGCTCCCACTGCATAATCTGAAGCATCTGTCATCACTTCAAAGGGCAATGTCTAATCAGGAGACTGAATCATTGGTGCACTCACAAGGGCTTGCTTGATCTTAAGAAATGCCTCCATGCACTCTCCATCAAATACAAAGTCCACCTCCTTGCAAAGAAGCCTTGTCAAAGGCCTGGCTATCTTAGAAAAGTCTTTGATAAACCTTCTATAGAAGCCGGCATGACCAATGAAGCTTCTAATGCCCTTAACCGATGTTGGAGCCTCTAAGTTCACCATGACCTCCACCTTGGCCTTGTCCACCTCTATTCCTGCTTCTAAGACCTTGTGCCCAAGTACAATCCCCTCTTGCACCATAAAATGACATTTTTCCCAGTTTAAAACCAAACTTGTCTCCTTACATCTATTGAGAACCTGAGAAAGATTAGAAAGGCAAGCAGAGAAAGAAGACCCATAGACAGAGAAGTCGTCCATGAATACCTCTACATTCTCTTCAATAAGGTCAGAAAATATGTGCATCATACAACGCTGGAATATGGTAGGTGGATTGCATAGGCCAAAGGGCATGCGTCTATATGCATATGTGCCGTATAGGCATGTGAATGTCGTTTTCTCTTGATCTCTTGGATCTATAGAAATTTGGAAGAAACCAGAGTACCCATCAAGGAAGCATAAATAGGGGTGGTTAGCTAATCTCTCAAGCATCTGATCAATAAATGGCAATGGGAAATGATCCTTTCTAGATGCAGAGTTAAGCTTTTTATAATCAATGCACATGCGGTGACCAGTTATAGTTCTTGTGGCTATTAACTCACCCTTATCATTTTTCACCACTGTGACACCACCTTTCTTGGGCACCACATGCACAGGAGATACCCATCTTGAGTCAGAAATTGGGTAAGTGATTCCTGCCTCAAGGAGTTTGAGTATCTCCTTCTTAACCACCTCTTTGAGGTTGGGGTTAAGGTGCCTCTGGTGCTTAATAGAGCTCATCAGTATGGAGCTGGAATTCAGGCACCACCTGTGCAAAACAACAACTTTGAAGTGAAGGCATCCTTGTTGAATATGGTCCAGAACTCAAAGTTCCATGGATTAGCAATGGAAGATCCCTTGGAACACTTGGATCGATAACTAAGAGTTTTCAAGGCTCTTTGTAGAGGTTATCAATCCCCTGTCTTGTAGTACAAGGGGTTTATCAATCCATATGTGGTGTTAGACACTAAACTATGTGATCAGATTCTTAATTCAAGCAAACAAGAGTGGTTTTGATTAACTAATGACAACTACAAACTTAAAAAAACAGGATTAAAGACTAAAGAAGAACTAAACAATGACAAGTGATATGATTATGATATGATGGAGGCATGAGATTCTAGACATGATAGTTGGTTAGGGTGCTTTGGTGCTAAACTAGAAATGCTAATGACAATTATGAGACATGATTCAAATGATTAAGAACTCTAATCTAGGTTAATTCTCTCATGAAGGTATTAACTCCTATACTAATCCATTTTCAAACCAAATCATCATTTGTGAAATATGAATCAATATGCATTAATAAACAGTTCTAATGATCATTCAAGCAAATAACAATACATCATCATGCAACAAATGCTTAAACCCCTAATACAACTCTTTCAGAAATTTCATCAAACAATTTTGGTGCATGAAATTCCCAGAATCTAGATCTCAAGTGATATGCAAGGATCTAGCATAGAGCTGTTTAGAGAGATGAATCAATGAATCTAGCCCTAAGCACTCCTAATCTAACACTTTAGCACCCTAACTCACTAATCATACTAATCTCTCTTAAACCTTTGCAAGTTGAGGAGATTGGCATGATTAATGATGAGAAATAGAGATGGAGATGATAGATTAAGAGGAAAATACTATTCAAATCGATGTTAAACTCAAAAGCAAGGTATTAACAAGTGGTCTTTCACAAAAAGGGAAAAGGAGACTAAAAATAGCATAAAAGTCCTCTCCAAATTAGGTCTAAAAACTATTTATAGAAGCCTTGGACGAACCGGGTCAGCCCGGAACAAACCGGGTACTGACCCGGCCTTGGTGGGTAAAGGATGAGTTTGCCACGGTCTAGCAGGTTCTGGTCAGCCCGTGGCAAGTGACCGTGTCAAGTATTGTATCACGTGTTCTTGGATGAATCATGGTGTCATGGTCTAGCAAGTCTGAGTCAATACCCGTGGCAAGTGGTCGTGTCAAACGCCAATGTATGTAAAAGGTTGCCACGGTCAGATGTGAAACCGTGATGCACGGCCGTGTCAAACGCCGAGAGTATGCGCAAGGTTGCCACGGCCAAGTCCTAGGCCGTGGCATTGAGACCGTGTCAAACGCCGAGAAAGTGTACAAAGTTGCCACGGTCAAGTCCTAGACCGTGGCATTGAGGTCGTGCCAATCGCCGAAGATGAGTAAAGTCCTTCCCGGCCAAATGCTACATTGCCACGGTCAAGTGTAGACTGTGGCATGAAGATCGTGTCAAGTGCCGAAGGAATGCAATTAAGTGCCACGGTCAGGTGTGGACCGTGGCGTTCCATCGTGGCATCTTTCCCTTAGCTCGCATCGTTCAGGGCCGCTTGGACCACTTCGCATTCCGGGAGGCTTAACTTCCGGGATATTGGTCTGAATTATGTGATTCCGATTGCAGAGGACAGAAGACTCATATATCTTCAACTTTGGTGAAGGAAGCTTCGGTGCTTAGGAAGTGGAAGGTTTCCAAGAGGGCTCATCTTTGCAGTGCATTTACACGATCAGGGAAAGGCGTCTAGACATGTGTCCATTCCGGAGACCGTATCTTCTTGTTCATAGCTCCGAATTGAATGATCTCGGATGTTCTGGAAAGAGGACTCGAATATCTCTAATTCTCATGAAGGCCTTGTAAACTGAATCGGTCTGGAAGTGCACCGTCCTTCGCATTCTTCGGAGCTCATCGGCTTGTTCCAAAACGGCAGCGAGACAGGAGTTTCTTCCGACGAGCTTAACTTTCTGCTCACGCGTCCGAGTTCCATGATTCCACTTGCTCTGGGACCGTGATCCAATCCTCTCTAACTTTGATGAAGCACCTGACAGCTGAATCGGACCGGAAGGTTCCCCGGACAGGCGATTTCGGAAACGTGTCTGCACCCGGAGATTTTGGCCGAGGAATCATTAGTCGGTACGCATTTTGGCCGATAAAATCCACCCGCGGTACGTGAGAATGGCCGAGAAAAACCTTCCTGGTGCGCGAGAATGGCCGAGAACCTCCAAAAACCCAATTTCACCATTTTTTTAAGCCTTGGTCACCATTCCACTTCCTGGATTCATCTTTTCAGCTCCAAATAGCTCCAAATACACCTGATAAACACTCAAAACATGCAAAGACTCATTGGGACCTAATGTAACTCCTAAGTTCTAAAACAAACCCTAAGGACCTAAAATGCATGAAATAAAACATGATTTGGAATGAAATATGCAACCTAAATGATGCAAATTATGAACATATCAATTCCCCCACACTTGTCTTTTGCTTGTCCTCAAGCAAAAAGAGCAAATGAGAGAGAGAGGTTGAATGCATGGGAGTTCACATTTCCTTTTTGAGAGAAGTGATCACAATGAGAATTCAAGTTCATGCTCAATTATGCAATGCAAAGCCATACTCAGATATATATCAACTCAACAAGGAATCTCCAGAAGTTCTTCTCTCTCTCAACTCTTTCACATGCATTAAGCTTTTATCAGGTGAATCTAATGATGCAATGTTTAAACAAGCTGGCTTGGCTAGGGAGAGGCTATGAGATTAAAATGATCTCAATAGTGTTCAAGTGGGTTTAATGCAGCAAGGGATCTCTCAATGAATGATCAAACTTTGGCAGAATGCTAAAGGTAAAAAGCAACCTATGCATACAAGGGCAAAGACTCATCACACCCCACCCTCTACTCAAAGCTTTCTCACTTGCTCACTCTCTCAAGAACCTCACTTTTCACACTTATTTTCGTCTCACTTGGGGACTTACTTTTCACTTTCACTCTCAAGTCTTGGAGTTCAAACTTTACACAGCTCTTTTTCTTTTGCAACCTCTAGCCTCTTTTTTCTTTCTTTACAAAACATTTGAGCTCTTTGGCTTCTTTTCTTTTCCTTTTACTTAGAGGCTAGACTCTTTCTTTTCAACACACTAGAGCTCACTTTCTTTAACTAAAAACTCCAAGACTGATTTCTTTTTCTTTCATTCCCCTAGCTATTTTCACTTTCTCTTTTCCACTCATATCACCTTTTTCCACTCACCAACAAGTCTTTTCCCCCACACTTATTCCTCACCAACACTCTCAGTTCCTTGATGTTGGAACACAGCACTCAATGAGACCTGCCCTTGTCGCTCTAAACCTAACACTTTCTGCTAAGTTTGATCCAAGGTGGCCTTTCAATTCACACACAAACATTGGCTTGAAAGAAGGATGGGTTCAAGGTGAGGGAACTGATCCATGATGCGGATTCAGCTACTTGAGCTAAGGAAAAATGGCGGTAAAACAATGGTTCTAGCTCAAGTATGTATATCGGTATCCACAAGCTTTTTCAAATAATGCATCACCAGATAATTTCAAGTCAAGTTCAAGGTTCCCACTTAATTAGAGTTGAGTTTGATTCAAACTTGCTTCTCAGATTCAGATCATTTCAGACTTTGCAAGCACAGAAAAAGATTCACAAGCATATTCAGTTCAAGTTCTCAAAGTGATGTACTCTCTAGAAAACCTATCATTACTCCCTGCAAGATGCAACCTACATGAACATGCAATCTAGACTCAATCCTAAAAACGAGAATGCAACTACATGATCATTTTTTTTGTGAAATTTTTTTCAGATTTTTCAATTTTTTTGGTTTTTATATGCACTTAGATGAAACTACATGAATATGCAACTAGAATGTGACTCAAGACTCAAAGTATAAAATAAGAACAGAGAAAACATGATTACTAAAAGATGAAACTCCTCCCCCACACTTAAATAACACAGTCCCTTGTGTTATAAAAGCATGAGAAAGGAGTTAAAGCAAAGTAAACAAGTAAAATGCAAAAGGGAAAATAAGATCTATATGCATATATACAGAGTTTTGAGTGTTTACCTCAATCACTGAGGTCTGATCCCAGGTAGTGGGATGGGTTGGAGGTGGAACATGATGGAGTTGAGTATCTAGGTGGGCTGCTCTCAGGTGAGTCTAGTAGGAACACTGTGGCCGGGTTCACCCAGTCTTCTTTTCCAGGTGGTAACACAAGGTCATGAGCGGCTGAGCTTTCTCCCACATCTTCTCTTGTGTCTTGTTTGGGTGAGGTGGCTGGAGCTGTGAGTTTCTTCTCCAACCTATGCCACGGTCAAGTGTTCTTCCCGTGGCAATCTCACCGTGGCAAAGTCCAAACCTCGGTCAATTCCTCTTTTTCCCTACCACAGCCAAACCACGGCCTGGCTTCTTCCCGTGTCATCTAACCGTGTCAAAGTTCGAACGTTGGCCCATTTCTCCTTGCTTTGCCACGGCCTGGCTTCTTCCCGTGTCATCTAACCGTGTCAAAGTCCGAACGTTGGCCCATTTCTCCTTGCTTTGCCACGGCCTGGCTTCTTCCCGTGTCATCTAACCGTGTCAAAGTCCGAACGTTGGCCCATTTCTCCTTGCTTTGCCACGGCCTGGCTTCTTCCCGTGTCATCTAAACCGTGGCAATCACCGAATGATGGCTCAGTCCTCTTTTCTTTGCCGCGGTCGCCTGCGGTCCCGTGTCTTCAGACCGTGGCAAGTTCCGAACCTTTGCTCCTTTTGCCACGGCCACACCTGAGACCGTGTTTCCTTCCCCGTGGCTTAGCTAAGAAGCTTGCCACGCCCTGGTATCTGACCGTGGCCGGTGACCGTGCTCCAAACCGGGCATAAGCTTGTGTCCACTCCTTCATTCCTTTTCATCTTTTGTTCACTTTCCAAGGGTCCACACTCAAACCTGTAACCTGTAGACACTAAACAAACCCATCAAAACATCCTAAAACATAAAAAAGAAAGAAATTAAAAGATCAAAAGCATATTTACAAAAGATAAGCTTGGGGTGTCTCCCAAGAGCACTTTGTTTAAAGTCTCTAAGTTTGACTTTGGAAACCTGTTTAATAGGCTGGTGGTGGATCAAGAAGGGGAACTGATGTAGCTTCCTCCTTCCTTTGTGAAACCAGATAGTGCTTGATCCTTTGGCCATTTACCACAAACTCTTGACCATTCTTTCCTTCTAAGACAACAGCTCCATATGGCCTGACTTCAAGAACTTTAAAGGGGCCAAACCATCTAGACTTAAGTTTTCCTGGAAACAACTTAAGCCTAGAGTTGAACAGCAACACTAGATCCCCTTCCTTGAACTCCCTTTTCAGAATCTTTTGGTCATGCAGAGCCTTGGTCTTTTCTTTATAAATCGTTGAGCTCTCAAAAGCTCCAAGCCTTATCTCTTCAAGTTCATGGAGTTGAATGACCCTTTTCTCTTGAGATGTCTTGATATCAAAGTTCAGCAACTTCACAGCCCACAAAGCCTTGTACTCCAACTCAACAGGAATGTGGCAGCTCTTCCCATATAGCAGATTGAAAGGTGATGTCCCAATAGGAGTTTTAAAGGCAGTCCTATAAGCCCACAATGCATCAGCTAGCCTTTTGCTCCAATCTTTTCTGCTTGAGCTAACAGTCCTCTCAAGAATGGCTTTGATCTGTCTATTAGATACTTCAACCTGGCCACTGGTTTGAGAATGATAAGGAGTAGCTACCTTGTGTTTCACTCCATGCTTTTTCAGCAATCCCTCCAAAGTCTTGTTCACAAAATGAGATCCTCCATCAGAGATAACAACCCTGGGTACTCCAAATCTTGGGAAGATAATGCTCTTGAACAGCTTCACTACTACCTTGGAATCATTGGTAGGGGAAGCAATGGCCTCAACCCATTTGGACACATAGTCCACAGCAACAAGTATATACTGATTCCCATAGGATGAAATGAAGGGCCCCATGAAGTAAACTCCCAGCAATCAAAGATTTCAACTTCTAGAATTGGATTTTGAGGCATCTCACTCCTCTTTGATATGTTCCCATGCCTCTGACAGGCATCACATGTTGAAACAACAAACTAAGCATCTTTGAACATTGTGGGCCACCAAAACCCACTCTGAAGAACCTTGGCCACAGTCTTGAATGCTCCCATGTGACCCCCAAAAGCTGAACCATGACACTCTTGCAACACAGGTTGCATCTCCTCCTCAGCAAGACACCTTCTATACAACTGATCTTTGTTCAGGACATACAAGTAAGGCTCATCCCAATGGTATCTTTGAACATCTCTGAAAAACTTCTTCCTGTGGTAAGCATCAAGTTCAGGTGGTTTCACTCCACAAGCAAGAAAGTTCACAATATCAGCAAACCAGGACATCCTCCTCTCTTGGATGCTATCCACTTCTTCAAACTTCAAATAAGAATGGAGCACCATCAGTGATTCCTCAGGAAGACTGTCATTAAGAGGGACTTCAGAGTCTATTCTCAACCTAGAGAGATGGTCTGCAGCTCCATTCTCTATACCCTTTTTATCTTGTACTTCCATATCAAATTCCTGAAGTAGAAGAACCCATCTTAACAGTCTAGGCTTGGCATCTTTCTTGGTCATCAGATACCTGAGGGCTGCATGATCAGTATATACAATGACTTTTGATCCCACCAGGTAGCTTCTGAATTTATCAAAGGCAAAGACTATTGCCAGCATTTCCTTCTTAGTAGTAGCATACTTCTCTTGTTCAGAGTCAAGTGTTCTACTGACATAGTAGATAACATGTAGCTTCTTGTCCTTCCTTTGCCCAAATACTGCTCCAACAGCAAAATCAGATGCATCTGTCATAACCTCAAAAGGAAGGGACCAGTATGGTGCTTGGACAATAGGTGCACTGACTAATGCATCCTTGATCATCTTGAAGGCTTCTTCACATTCATAATCAAAGATGAAATCAACTTCTTTACACAACAGCCTTGTCAAGGGCCTGGCTATTCTTGAGAAGTGTTTGATAAATCTTCTGTAAAACCCTGCATGCCCAAGGAAACTCTTTATCCCTTTGACTGAAGTGGGAGTTTGCAGATTCACCATCACTTCCACCTTTGCTCTGTCAACCTCTATGCCCTTCTCAGATATCTTGTGCCCAAGAACTATTCCTTCCTGCACCATGAAGTGGCATTTCTCCCAGTTTAACACCAAGTTATGCTGCTCACATCTCTCCAAGACCTGTGACAAATTAGAGAGACAATCCGAGAAGGAGGAGCCATAGACACTAAAATCATCCATGAACACCTCCACCTTCTCTTCAATTATGTCAGAGAAGATATGCATCATGCAACGTTGAAATGTGGCAGGGGCATTACAGAGACCAAAAGGCATTCGCCTGTATGCAAAAGTGCCATAAGAGCATGTGAATGTTGTTTTCTATTGATCTCGGGGATCTATGGGAATTTGGAAGAACCCTGAGTACCCATCGAGAAAACAAAAGAAGGGGTGGTTTGCAAGCCTTTCTAACATCTGATCAATGAAAGGCAAAGGAAAATGATCCTTCCTAGAGGCTGCATTGAGCTTTCTATAGTCTATACACATTCTGTGTCCTGTGCTAGTCCTAGTAGCTATCAGCTCATCCTTCTCATTTTTAACCACTGTGATCCCACCCTTCTTGGGCACAACATGAACAGGAGACACCCATCTTGAGTCAGAGATTGGGTAAATTATCCCTGCCTCAAGAAGTTTTAGTATCTCCTTCGTAACCACTTCCTTAAGGTTGGGGTTAAGACGTCGTTGATGCTCAATAGAGGACATAGATTGGTCCTCTAGGTGAATCCTGTGGGTGCAAATGTCAGGAGAGATCCCTCTAATATCAGCCAAAGAATATCCTATGGCTCTCCTGAACTTTCTTATCTCACTAAGCAATGCACTCTCTTGATTCTAATAAGCTATCATTGATGATTACTGGATATGTGGAGTTTAAGCCCAAGAAAGCATACCTGAGCCCTGTTGGTAGAGGCTTGAGCTCAACAGGGGGTGCATTAGCCTCATTCCAATCCTGGTCCAAGCTGCTTTGGCTGGTCTCTGATCCTTTGATAGCAAAAACCTCAGAGCCACTTTGTTCCAGTTCCAAAAACCTTGTCTCAGGACCCAGCTCTCTAGCATTGTCCGAATACAACGTGTATCCTTCACTTGCTTCTGCTAAGAGCCCATTGTCTCCTTGTTCTTGAGTTAGAGCAGCTTGAAGAGGATCCTCAGTGTTGAGTTCCTCAAGCAACTCATCAGCCAACTGATCCATTGTCTCCACATAGAAACATTGACCTTCAATGGTGGGTTTCTTCATCATCTCATTCACATCAAACTTGAGCTTTTCAGACCCAAGTTGAAGCTCTATTATCCCACCTCTCACATCAATAATAGCTCCTGCAGTTGCCAAGAATGGCCTGCCCAAGATAAGAGGATCAACTGGTTCCTCATCCATTTCTAGCACAACAAAATCTGTTGGAACCTCAAAACCACCTATCTTAACAGGTAGATCTTCCAACATACCAACAGGCAATCTAACTGATCTATCTGCAAGGATAATAGAAATCCTTGCAGGTTTGAAGACTCTAAAGCCCAACTTCTTTGCTATGGAGAATGGCATCAAGCTGACTGATGCTCCTAGATCACAGAGACATCCAGAGAATAGAAGAGGTCCAATGGCACAAGGGAGTGTGAAACTCCCTGGATCAGTCAAATTTCTTGGAATGGACTTCTTCTGAATGATAGCACTGCATTCATGACTTAGTACCACCATGCCTTGAAGCTCTTTAGTCTTGTTCAGAATGACATCTTTTAAGAACTTACCCATCTTTGGCATCATTAGGAATGCATCAACGAGAGGCATAGTGAGTGGTGTCTCATTGAGTGCCTTCTCAAATACAGCTCTTGCCTTGTCCACAAGTTGCTTCTTAAACCTTCCTGGGAATGGGAGCTTGGGTTGGTATGGAGGTGGTGGCACATATACCTTTTCTGGTTCAGGTTCCTTTGCTACCTCTTTACTCTTTTCTTTCTTTGATTTCTCAGCAACTTGATCATCTTTTAAGGCTGACAGTGGGCTCTTAGCAGAAGCAAGTGAGGGGTACAAGTTGTATTTGGACAATGCTAGAGAGCTGGGTCCTGAGACAAGGTTTTTGGAACTGGAACAAAGTGGCTCTGAGGTTTTTGCTATCAAAGGATCAGACACCAGCCAAAGCAACTTGGACCAGGATTGGAATGAGGCTGATGCACCCCCTGTTGAGCTCAAGCCTCTACCAACAGGGCTCAGGTATGCTTTCTTGGGCTTAAACTCCACATATCCAGTAATCATCAATGATAGCTTATTAGAGCATCAAGAGAGTGCATTGCTTAGTGAGATAAGAAAGTTCAGGAGAGCCATAGGATATTCTTTGGCTGATATTAGAGGGATCTCTCCTGACATTTGCACCCACATGATTCACTTAGAGGACCAATCTATGCTTCTATTGAGCATCAACGACGTCTTAACCCCAACCTTAAGGAAGTGGTTAAGAAGGAGATACTTAAACTTCTTGAGGCAGGGATAATTTACCCAATCTCTGACTCAAGATGGGTGTCTCCTGTTCATGTTGTGCCCAAGAAGGGTGGGATCACAGCGGTTAAAAACGAGAAGGATGAGCTGATAGCTACTAGGACTGTCACAGGACACAGAATGTGTATAGGCTATAGAAAGCTCAATGCAGCCTCTAGAAAGGATCATTTTCCTTTGCCTTTCATTGATCAGATGTTAGAGAGGCTTGCAAACCACCCCTTCTTTTGTTTTCTCGATGGGTACTCGGGGTTCTTCCAAATTCCCATAGATCCCCGAGATCAAGAGAAAACAACATTTACATGCCCATATGACACTTTTGCATACAGGCGAATGCCTTTTGGTCTCTGTAATGCCCCTGCCACATTTCAACGTTGCATGATGCATATCTTCTCTAACATAATTGAAGAGAAGGTGGAGGTGTTCATGGATGATTTTAGTGTCTATGGCTCCTCCTTCTCGGATTGTCTCTCTAATTTGTCACAGGTCTTGGAGAGATGTGAGCAGCATAACTTGGTGTTAAACTGGGAGAAATGCCACTTCATGGTGCAGGAAGGAATAGTTCTTGGGCACAAGATATCTGAGAAGGGCATAGAGGTTGACAGAGCAAAGGTGGAAGTGATGGTGAATCTGCAAACTCCCACTTCAGTCAAAGGGATAAGGAGTTTCCTTGGGCATGCAAGGTTTTACAGAAGATTTATCAAAGACTTCTCAAGAATTGCCAGGCCCTTGACAAGGCTGTTGTGTAAAGAAGTTGATTTCATCTTTGATTATGAATGTGAAGAAGCCGTCAAGATGATCAAGGATGCATTAGTCAGTGCACCTATTGTCCAAGCACCATACTGGTCCCTTCCTTTTGAGGTTATGATAGATGCATCTGATTTTGCTGTTGGAGCAGTACTTGGGCAAAGGAAGGACAAGAAGCTACATGTTATCTACTATGCCAGTAGAACACTTGACTCTGAACAAGAGAAGTATGCTACTACTAAGAAGGAAATGCTGGCAATAGTCTTTGCCTTTGATAAATTCAGAAGCTACCTGGTGGGATCAAAAGTCATAGTATATATTGATCATGCAGCCCTCAGGTATCTGATGACCAAGAAAGATGCCAAGCCTAGACTGTTAAGATGGGTTCTTCTACTTCAGGAATTTGATATGGAAGTACAAGATAAAAAGGGTATAGAGAATGGAGCTGCAGACCATCTCTCTAGGTTGAGAATAGACTCTGAAGTCCCTCTTAATGACAGTCTTCCTGAGGAATCACTGATGGTGCTCCATTCTTATTTGAAGTTTGAAGAAGTGGATAGCATCCAAGAGAGGAGGATGTCCTGGTTTGCTGATATTGTGAACTTTCTTGCTTGTGGAGTGAAACCACCTGAACTTGATGCTTACCACAGGAAGAAGTTTTTCAGAGATGTTCAAAGATACCATTGGGATGAGCCTTACTTGTATGTCCTGAACAAAGATCAGTTGTATAGAAGGTGTCTTGCTGAGGAGGAGATGCAACCTGTGTTGCAAGAGTGTCATGGTTCAGCTTTTGGGGGTCACATGGGAGCATTCAAGACTGTGGCCAAGGTTCTTCAGAGTGGGTTTTGGTGGCCCACAATGTTCAAAGATGCTCAGCTAGTTGTTTCAGCATGTGATGCTTGTCAGAGGCACGGGAACATATCAAAGAGGAGTGAGATGCCTCAAAACCCAATTCTAGAAGTTGAGATCTTTGATTGCTGGGGGATTGACTTCATGGGGCCCTTCATTTCATCCTATGGGAATCAGTATATACTTGTCGCTGTGGACTATGTGTCCAAATGGGTTGAGGCCATTGCTTCCCCTACCAATGATTCCAAGGTAGTAGTGAAGCTGTTCAAGAGCATTATCTTCCCATGATTTGGAGTACCCAGGGTTGTTATCTCTGATGGAGGATCTCATTTTGTGAACAAGACTTTGGAGGGATTGCTGAAAAAGCATGGAGTGAAACACAAGGTAGCTACTCCTTATCATCCTCAAACCAGTGGTCAGGTTGAAGTATCTAATATACAAATCAAAGCCATTCTTGAGAGGACTGTTAGCTCAAGCAGAAAAGATTGGAGCAAAAGGCTAGATGATGCATTGTGGGCTTATAGGACTGCCTTTAAAACTCCTATTGGGACATCACCTTTCAATCTGCTATATGGGAAGAGCTGCCACCTTCCTGTTGAGTTGGAGTACAAGGCTTTGTGGGCTGTGAAGTTGCTGAACTTTGATATCAAGACATCTCAAGAGAAAAGGGTCATTCAACTCCATGAACTTGAGGAGATTAGGCTTGGGGATTTTGAGAGCTCAAAGATTTATAAAGAAAAGACCAAGGCTCTGCATGACCAAAAGATTTTGAAAAGGGAGTTCAAGGAAGGTGACCTGGTGTTGCTGTTCAACTCTAGGCTTAAGTTGTTTCCTGGAAAACTTAAGTCTAGATGGTCTGGTCCCTTTAAAGTTCTTGAGGTGAGGCCATATGGAGCTGTTGTGTTAGAAGGCAAGAATGGTCAAGAGTTTGTGGTAAATGGCCAAAGGATCAAGCACTATCTGGTTTCACAAAGGAAGGAGGAAGCTACATCAGTTCCCCTTCTTGATCCACCACCAGCCTGTTAAACAGGTTTCCAAAGTCAAACTTAGAGACTTTAAACAAAGTGCTCTTGGGAGACACCCCAAGCTTATCTTCTGTAAATATGCTTTTGATCTTTTGATTTCTTTCTTTTTTATGTTTTAGGATGTTTTGATGGGTTTGTTTAGTGTCTACAGGTTACAGGTTTGAGTGTGGACCCTTGGAAAGTGAACAAAAGATGAAAAGGAATGAAGGAGTGGACACAAGCTTATGCCCGGTTTGGAGTACGGTCACCGGCCACTGTCAGATACCAGGGCGCGGCAAGCTTCTTAGCTAAGCCACGGGGAAGGAAACACGGTCTCAGGTGTGGCCGTGGCAAAAGGAGCAAAGGTTCGGAACTTGCCACGGTCTGAAGACACGGGACCGCAGGCGACCGCGGCAAAGAAAAGAGGACTGAGCCATCATTCGGTGATTGCCACGGTTGAGAGGCACGAGGAGAATACAAGGCCGTGGCAACACGAAGATAAAGGAACCTGGGTTCGGGCTTTGTCACGGCCACGAGACACGAGATCGCTAGCTGGCCGTGGCAAAATAAAGATGGAAAGACAAAGGCTCGGACTTTGACACGGTTAGATGACACGGGAAGAAGCCAGGCCGTGGCAAAGCAAGGAGAAATGGGCCAACGTTCGGGCTTTGACACGGCCACGAGACACGAGATCGCAAGCTGGCCGTGGCAAAGTAAAGATGGAAAGACAAAGGCTCGGACTTTGACACGGTTAGATGACACGGGAAGAAGCCAGGCCGTGGCACAGCAAGAAGAAATGGGCCAACGTTCGGACTTTGATACGGATTGGAGGACACAGGCTAAAGGTTTGGCCGTGGCAAGGGAAAAAGAGGAATTGACCGAGGTTTGGACTTTGCCACGGTGAGATTGCCACGGGAAGAACACTTGACTGTGGCATAGGTTGGAGAAGAAACACATGTTCGGGGTTTGCCACGGTCAAGAGACGCGGGACGACCCAGGCCGCGGCAAAGAGAAAGCACACACACGTTTTCTTGACACGGTCACGTGCCACGGTCAACGATGGCGCGACCAAATTTTGAAAAATGTTGACCATACGGACGTTGACCGGTCAAAGAACGCGCCAATACAGCTGTGTCCCACCGAGTCTTCTTCTTCTTCTTCACGAGTTTGCTCACCTTCTCTCCATTTCTTGAAGTCTAAACACTCATATCTCTCTCGTTCTTGCACCAAATTGAGAAATTCCAACTGCATTGAACTCGTAATCATGTCTAGTTTCTTGCTGCACATTCGTTTTTCACTCGAAACTTGAAGATTCCAATGTACTTAGTCTGTTAAAACTCACATTTTCCATGTCTTAGTGTACTGTTCATGAACAGGAAATCAAATGGAATCGATTTTAATAGGCCTCTTGATACCTTGGAATTATTTTGTGAGTATTGTGCAAGTAGAATGGATAGGAAATGCATGGATCTTGCTTGAGAATAACCTGTTCTTGGGATTTTTTTTAGAAAATTCTTGAAATTCACCAAGTATCTCGATTTTTTTAGAAATTGTGTTTCAAGCTGAACTCTTTGTGTGTATTGCTTCTTGCCATTGCTTTGAGTTTATTGAGTTTTTAACCAGCTTAAGACACATTCTTTTCTAGTGAAAATGATCTGTGTCACACATGAACTTGGTGAATTTTTGGAAAACCTTTGTTATTCTCTTGTTTTGGTGCTCACAGCTATTTGAGAAAATGCATGATGGGAGGAACAAAAAGAACAGCAGCCATGGAGAAATAAAAAAAAAGAAAGCTGGAGCTTCAGAGGATCAGATTATGCCTTTTGGGCATAAAGTTTTCAAGAAACAGAAGAAACAGAGGAAGCCAAAGGATCCAGCTGAGAAGAAGGCAAAGAGTGTGGCTGCACCAAAGAAAACAAAGGCCTCTACTTCAAAGACTTCTGGTAAAGAACTGGCACTGGTTGAGGTTGTTCACAGGGCAGGAAAAGAGGTGGCTGTGGCTGAGGATGAAGAAGAAATAGAGAATGATCCTGAAATCCCATTGCAGCCGGTTAAGAAAGCAAAAAGAAAGTCAGAACCTGAGGACAAAGAACCAACTTTTGATGACTGATGCTGTGTTCAAGAATGTAAAGGTGCTGCAAACCAAGTTCCCTGACATGGAGCTGCTGAAAAAGATGGGGATTCTTGAAGAGGATCAGCTCATTTTTAATAACATGGGATTTGGTGGATTCTTTGAGATGAAAGATGTGGCTCATGATGGTGTAACACAAGAGTTCCTTGCATCCCTTCAAGTTTGTGGATATGGCCCAAGAGATGAAAGGATCATGGAGGGAAATGGTCTTGGGCACATAGAGTTCACAATCAATGGTACACAATACGATGTAAGCTTCAAGGAACTAGATGAGATCTTTGCCTTTCCAAGACATGCATAGGATGAGACACTGAAGTTCACATACCCTGATCACATGATTACTGACCTGTGGGATACAATTGCTTTTGGGAGTTTCAGAGGAGGAAGATGCAAGAGTTCATGGATAAGAAACCCAGCCATCCGCTATGCTCACAAGGTGCTTTGCCAAATGTTCTTTACCAAGCACAATGATGGTGTGGTGCATCTATCTGATATGGAACTACTGGGTATGGGTTTACATCCTCTCATCAGTCACTTGAGGAGCAAGAGAGCATTTCGCTTCCCACACTACATCCCATCTAGTGGTGCATTCTTGGCACGCCATATGCTGATATACAAGGACATTGCTTGGAGTGAGGGTTAAAGAAAGAAGCTCACTAAGTTGCACAATGGATGGCTAGTGACAAAGATTCTGAAAGCAAGAGGTTTTGTCTTTGATGATGTTGAGGTCAGGCATGAGTTGATTGATGAAGCTACACTCACCAAGGTTGGGTTCTTGGCAGAAAGCAATGGTGAAAACTTCTTGTACAACTTCAAGCTCTTACAAGATGAGAAAGTTCAAGTTCTGTTGCCATACCCAGCCATCACCACCCTCGGAGAAAGGCACAATGTCTCCTTTATTGTTCTAAAGGATCAGCTCTACAACCCAGCCATTCACCCTCCAATTCGCAAATGCAAGAGGACTGCAAGTTCTAAGGGTAAAGAGCCAGTTAAAGAGCAGAGCACAACTAGGACAGCCGGTTGTGAGAATGAGGAGCCAAGAGATTTTGAAAGAAGGATGGGAGCAGGCCGGTATCACTTTGATCCTTACTTTTGGGGTGAGCCTGATTATCACACAAGGAAGCTGTATTCCAGAGTTAACAGCCTTCAGAAATGGTGCAAATGGCAAGACAAAACGATCCACAAGCTCGTTGACTGTGTTAGACAACTTAAGAAGAAGGTTAAGAAACTCACAGCTCCAGCCACCTCACCCAAACAAGACACAAGAGAAGATATAGGAGAAAGCTCAGCCGCTCATGACCTTGTGTTACCACCTGGAAAAGAAGACTGGGTGAACCCGGCCACAGTGTTCCTACCAGACTCACCTGAGAGCAGCCCACCTAGATACTCAACTCCATCATGTTCCACCTCCAACCCATCCCACTACCTGGGATCAGACCTCAGTGATTGAGGTAAACACTCAAAACTCTGTATATATATGCATCTTCTTTTCCCTTTTGCATTTTACTTGTTTGCTTTGCTTTAACTCCTTTCTCATGCTTTTATAACACAAGGGACTGTGTTATTTAAGTGTGGGGGAGGAGTTTCACCCTTTACTAATCATGTTTTCTCTGTTCTTATTTTACACTTTGAGTCTTGAGTCACATTCTAGTTGCATATTCATGTAGTCTCATCTAAGTGCATATAAAAAAACAAAAAAAATTGAAAAACCAGAAAAATTTTCACAAAAAAATGATCATGTAGTTGCATTCTCATTTTTAGGATTGAGTCTAGATTGCATGTTCATGTAGGTTGCATCTTGCAAGGAGTAATGATAGGTTTTCTGGAGAGTACATCACTTTGAAAACTTGAACTGAATATGCTTGTGAATCTTTTTCTGTGCTTGCAAGGTCTGAAATGATCTGAATCTGAGAAGCAAGTTTGAATTGAACTCAACTCTAATTAAGTGGGAACCTTGAACTTGACTTGAAATTATCTGGTGATGCATTGTTTGAAAAAGCTTGTGGATACCGATATACATACTTGAGCTAGAACCATTGTTTTACCCTTTTTCCTTAGCTCAAGTAGCTGAATCCGCATCATGGATCAGTTCCCTCACCTTGAACCCATCCTTCTTTCAAGCCAATGTTTGTGTGTGAATTGAAAGGCCACCTTGGATCAAACTTAGCAGAAAGTGTTAGGTTTAGAGCGACAAGGGCAGGTCTCATTGAGTGCTGTGTTCCAACATCAAGGAACTGAGAGTGTTGGTGAGGAATAAGTGTGGGGGAAAAGACTTGTTGGTGAGTGGAAAAAGGTGAGATGAGTGGAAAAGAGAAAGTTGAAATAGCTAGGGGAATGAAAGAAAAAGAAATCAGTCTTGGAGTTTTGAGTTAAAGAAAGTGAGCTCTAGTGTGTTGAAAAGAAAGAGTCTAGCCTCTAAGTAAAAGGAAAAGAAAAGAAGCCAAAGAGCTCAAATGTTTTGAAAAGAAAGAAAAAAGAGGCTAGAGGTTGCAAAAGAAAAAGAGCTGTGTAAAGTTTGAACTCCAAGACTTGAGAGTGAAAGTGAAAAGTAAGTCCCCAAGTGAGAGGAAAATAAGTGTGAAAAGTGAGGTTCTTGAGAGAGTGAGCAAGTGAGAAAGCTTTGAGTAGAGGGTGGGGTGTGATGAGTCTTTGCCCTTGTATGCATAGGTTGCTTTTTACCTTTAGCATTCTGCCAAAGTTTGATCATTCATTGAGAGATCCCTTGCTGCATTAAACCCACTTGAACACTAATGAGATCATTTTAATCTCATAGCCTCTCCCTAGCCAAGCCAGCTTGTTTAAACATTGCATCATTAGATTCACATGATAAAAGCTTAATGAATGTGAAAGAGTTGAGAGAGAGAAGAACTTGTGGAGATTCCTTGTTGAGTTGATATATATCTGAGTATGGCTTTGCATTGCATTGCATGAACTTGAATTCTCATTGTGATCATTTCTCTCAAAAAGGAAATGTGAACTCCCATGCATTCAACCTCTCTCTCTCATTTGCTATTTTTGCTTGAGGACAAGCAAATGACAAGTGTGGGGGAGTTGATATGTTCATAATTTGCATCATTTAGGTTGCATTTTTTATTCCAACTCATGTTTTATTTCATGCATTTTAGGTCCTTAGGGTTTGTTTTAGAACTTAGGAGTTGCATTAGGTCCCAATGAGTCTTAGCATGTTTTGAGTGTTTATCAGATGTATTTGGAGCTATTTGGAGCTGAAAAGATGAATCCAGGAAGTGGAATGGTGACCAAGGCTTAAAAAAATGGTGAAATTGGGTTTTTGGAGGTTCTCGGCCATTCTCGCGCACCAGGAAGGTTTTTCTCGGCCATTCTCACTTACCGCGGGTGGATTTTATCGGCCAAAATGCGTACCGACTAATGATTCCTCGGCCAAAATCTCCGGGTGCAGACACGTTTCCGAAATCGCCTGTCCGGGGAACCTTCCTGTCCGATTCAGCAGTCGGGTGCTTCATCAAAGTTAGAGAGGATTGGATCACGGTTCCAGAGGAAGTGAAATCATGGAATTCCGACGCGTGAGCAGAAAGTTAAGCTCGTCGAAAGAAACTCCTGTCTCGCTGCCGTTTTGGACCAAGCCGATGAGCTCCGAAGAATGCGAAGGACGGTGCACTTCCAAACCGATTCAGTTTACGGGGCCTTCATGAGAATCAGAGATATTTGAGTCCTATTTCCAGAACATCCAAGATCATTCAATTCGGAGCTATGAGCAAGAAGATACGGTCTCCGGAATGGACACATGTCTAGACGCCTTAGCCTGATCGTGTAAATGCACTGCGAAGATGAGCCCTCCAGGAAACATTCCACTTCCCAGTCACCAAAGCTTCCTTCACCAAAGTTTAAGATATATGAGTCTTCTGTCCTCTGCAACCGGAATCACACAATTCGGACCAATATCCTGGAAGTTAAGTCTCCCGGAATGCGAAGTGGTCCAATCAGCCCTGAACGATGCGAGCTAAGGGAAAGATGCCACGATTGAACGCCACGGTCCACACCTGACCGTGGCACTTAATTGCAGTCCTTCGGCACTTGACACGATCTTTATGCCACGGTCTACACTTGAAGCGTAGCAAAGTACTTTTTGGTCTCTGAATGT
>NW_006256877.1:8358557-8361229 GCF_000478725.1 Eutrema salsugineum
ATTTTGAGGTGAAGGCTTCCTTGCTCAACATGGTGCAGAACTCTAAGTTCCATGGTTTTCCAATGGAGGATCCTTTGGAACACCTAGACCTGTTTGACAGAGTTTGTGACCTCACCAAAATAAATGGTGTATCTGAAGATAGCTTCAAGCTCAGGCTTTTCCCATTCATTCTAGGAGACAAGGCACACCAATGGGAGAAGAACCTGCCTAGAGGTTCCGTACAGACTTGAGAGTAGTGCAAGCTTGCCTTTTTATCCAAGTTCTTCTCTACTTCTAGGACAACTAAGCTGAGAAACCAAATTTCAAGCTTCAAGCGACATAACAATGAAAGCTTTGGGGAAGCTTGGGAGCGGTTTAGAAGCTACACCAATTAGTGTCCACACCATGGTTTTTCTGATGCTTCTCTACTTTCTACACTGTATAGAGGAGCTTTACCACAGATAATGAATCAATTAGACACAGCTTCCAATGATAATTTCTTGGCAAAAGAGATTACATCTGCTATGGAACTTGTAGAGAATTTGGCTATCTCTAATGACACCTATGGTGAGGATTGGTTCAAGCTCAGATCAAAGGCTTACTAGAGAGGTTAAAGAGCTGAGGAGTGAACTAGAAAAGCTGAAATTGGTTTCTCAAAAACCAATTCACTATGTTGGCGAGTTCAATGATTCTCCAAGCTTTGAAAACATCAATGAAGATGGCCTCACAGAGGAAGAGATAAACTATATTGGGAATCAACAGAGGTATCAGAGGTTCAACAACTATGGAGCCAACCAGAACCTCTCATACCGCAACCCCAATGTAGCAAATCCTCAAGATCAGGTGTACCCTTCTCAGCAAAACCAACAAAGCTATGCTCCTAAGAATCAATTTCAGAGTTCTTTTCAGCCTAAACCACAGTTCAGTCTGCCTCAGCAACAATAGGGTCAATTACAACATCAGAATCCGGTCAGAAACTTCATTTCTCAACAGCAACAGCTCAAAGCGCCTCCAGGTTTCAGTCAACAGCCGCCGGTTCAGAGTCAGCAGATGGGACCAGATATGTGTGGGATACTACAACAGTTGCTACATGGTCAACAAAGAGCTGAGAGTCAGTATGCTTCCATGCAGCAAGAGGTAAGGGAGCTGAAACAGAATCAAGCATCCACATCAAGAAGCCAAGGTAGCTTACCTGGTAAGCCTGAACCAAACCCAAAAGAGTATGCTAAAGCCATTACATTGAAAAGTGGCAAAGACCTACCAGGTTTAGAGCGCAACACTATGATCATTGAGGACAATGATCAAATTGGTGGGGAGGCAGCCCCAAGGGATGATCAAGAAGCTGACAGATCAAAGAAAGGGAAAGCCAAAGAGGTGGAAAAGCCATCAGAACCAGAAAAACCTTATGTTCAACCACTTCCTTATCAACCTAAGCTCCCATATCCAGGAAGATTCAAGAAGCAGCTTGTAGATAAAGCAAGGGCACTCTTTGAGAAGACTCTTAATGAAACACCACTTACAATGCTTCTCATTGAAGCATTTCTGATGATGCCTAAGCTTGGAAAGTTTCTAAAAGATGCTATCTTGAACAAAACTAAAGAGCTACAAGGTATGGTGGTGCTTAGCCATGAGTGTAGTGCCATCATTCAGAGAAGTTCATTCCCAAGGAAGCTGTCTGATCCAGGTAGCTTTACTCTCCCTTGTGCTATAGGACCATTGATGTTTGCAGGCTGCCTTTGTGACTTGGGAGCATCTGTCAACTTAATGCCATTTTCTATAGCAAGAAAGCTTGGATATAGTGTTAAAACCTGCTAGAATCTCTCTTGTTCTAGCTGATAGATCAGTAAGGCTACCTGTTGGGATGTTATAGGACTTTCCAGCCAAGATAGACGGTTTTGAAGTGCCTACAGATTTTGTTGTTCTAGAGATGGATGAAGAACCGGTTGATCCACTGATTTTGGGCAGGCCATTCTTGGCCACAGTAGGAGCAATCATTGATGTAAGAGGTGGCATCATTGAGCTACAACTTGGTTAAGAAAAGCTGAAGTTTGACATCAAGGACATGATGAAAAAGCCCACCATAGAAGGACAATGCTTCTATGTAGAGACCACGGATCAACTAGCTGATGAACTCTTGAGGAGTTGAATACTGATGACCCTCTTCAAGTTGGTTTAACCAAAGAACAAGGAGACTATGGGTTCTTGGCAGAGGAGAGTGAAGGATACAAGCTGTTTTTGGACCATGCAAGGGAACTTGGTTCAGAGACAAAGTTTCTGGAGCTAGAAGCAGGCAGTCTTGAGATCTTGGACATCAGAGGCTCAAATACAAGCCAAGGAGCGGTTCAAAGAGTCATGGACGTGGGTTCTAAAGTGGAGGAGCAGGCTGAGCCGTGTGAGCAGATTGGCAACAAGGGAGCTAAAACCGAGCAGGACAGCTTCAATGCTGATTTGGATGAATCAAAGGCACCCCCTTGTTGAGCTCAAGCCTCGACAAACAGTTTTTGTAATCGGCACATGTTTTGTCAAACCACCATAAGATTCATATTCGGAAGGGCTCAGGAATTCATTCCTTGGACCTAACTCTTCATACCTTGTCATTATCAATGATAACCTGTTAGCTCATGAAGAACATGCATTGTTAAGTGAACTTAGAAAATTCAGTAATTTATATGATCATTAATTTTTTCTTTCGT
>NW_006256877.1:8361459-8409948 GCF_000478725.1 Eutrema salsugineum
CAATTTTCTGACTCCAAGATGGGTATCTCCTGTGCATGTGATGCCCAAGAAAGGTGGTGTCACAGTGGTGAAAAATGATAGGGGTGAGTTAATAGCCACAAAAACTATAACTGGTCACCGCATATGCATTGATTATAGAAAGCTTAAGTCTGCATCTAGAAAGGATCATTTTCCATTGCCATTTATGATCAGATGCTTGAGAGATTAGCTAACCACCCCTATTTCTGTTTCCTTGATGGGTACTCTGGTTTCTTCCAAATTCCTATAGATCCTAGAGATCAAGAGAAAACGACATTCACAATGCCCATACGGCATATATGCATATAGACGCATGCCCTTTGGCCTATGCAATGCACCTGCCACATTCCAGCGTTGTATGATGCACATATTTTCTGACCTTATTGAAGAGAAGGTAGAGGTATTCATGGACGACTTCTCTGTCTATGGGTCCTCTTTCTCTGCTTGCCTTTCTAATCTTTCTCAGGTCCTCAAGAGATGCGAGGAGACAAGTTTGGTGCTAAACTAGGAAAAATGTCATTTTATGGTGCAAGAGGGGATTGTACTTAGGCACAAGGTCTCAGAATCAGGAATAGAGGTGGACAAGGACAAGGTGAAGGTCATGGTGAACTTAGAGGCTCCAACATCGGTTAAGGGCTTTAGAAGCTTCAATGGTCATGCCGGCTTCTATAGAAGGTTTATCAAAGACTTTTCTAAGATAGCCAGGCATTTGACAAGGCTTCTTTGCAAGGAGGTGGACTTTGTATTTGATGAGTAGTGCATGGAGGCCTTTCTTAAGATCAAGTAAGCCCTTGTGAGTACACCAATAGTTCAGGCTCCTGATTGGACATTGCCCTTTGAAGTGATGACAAATGCTTCAGATTATGCAGTGGGAGCAGTCTTGGGGCAGAAAAAGGATAGGAAGTTGCATGTGATCTACTATGCAAGCAGGACCTTGGACTCAGCACAAGAGAAATATGCAACAACAGAAAAGGAGATGTTGGCCATAGTCTTTGTATTTGACAAATTCAGAAGCTACCTTGTGGGTTCAAAAGTTGTTGTGTACACTGATCATGCAGCCCTCAGATATCTCATGACTAAGAAGGATGCCAAACCTAGACTCTTGAGGTGGGTTCTACTCTTGCAGGAATTTGATATAGAGGTGCAAGACAAGAAAGGCATTGAGAATGAAGCTGCTGATCATCTTTCTAGGCTGAGAGTGGAATCAGATGTCCCTCTAGATGACTCACTTCCTGAAGAACATCTAATGGTTGTTAAGTCTTACTTGGAGGTGGAACAGGCTAATGCTATAAGAGATAGGAGTTTACCTTGGTTTGCAGATATTGTTAACTATCTCTCTTGTGGTGTAGAACCACCAGAACTGGATGCCTAATAAAAAAAGAGATTCTTCAAAGAGGTGCAAAGATATCATTGGGATGAACCTTATTTGTATGTGCTGAACAAAGACCACTTGTATAGGAGATGCTTAGCTAAGGAAGAAATGCAACCAGTGCTACAGGAATGTCATGGCTCAGCTTTTGGAGGTCATTTAGGAGCTTTCAAGACAGTGGCCAAGGTGTTACAATCAGGGTTCTGGTGGCCTACAATGTTCAGAGATGCTCAAGTTGTTGTAGTATAGTGATAAGTATTCCCGCCTGTCACGCGGGTGACCCGGGTTCGATCTCTGGCAACGGCGCCAATTGATAGACAAGAGTTTTTATGCTCTCAGGGCTATCAATCCCTTTAATCAATGTAGTATAAAGGCTGTCAAACCAAGCATGTGAAAGCTAGACACTAGACTATATGAACTGTTTCTTAATTCAAGTAAACAAGTGAGGTTTTGATTAAACTAATGACTACTAAAGACTTAAGCAAGATTAATGAATAAGCAGATGATGAAAACAAGTAGCAAATGACAAATGATATGGATATGGAATGATGAAAGCATGAGATTCTAGACATGATAGCTGGTTAGGGCGCTAAACTAGAAATGCTAATGACAATAATGAAACATGATTAAAATAATTTAGAACTCTAATCAAGGCTTAATCTTTCCCAAGCATCAAGACACAAATCAAGTTATTTCACATACCCAATCATTATTGGAGATGAAACAACAAGACAGTATTAAGAATGAATTCTAAGTGATCATTTATGCAAATAACAAAACATCATCATGTGGTTAATGCATGAACCTCTAATATAGCTCTTTCAGGAATTTCATCAAACACTTGTGGTGCATGAAAAACCCAGATTCTAGATCACAAGTGATATGCAAGGATCTAGCTTAGAGATCAGCTATTTAGAGAGATGAAAGCATGGATCTAGCCCTAAGCACTCATAAACTAGCACTTTAGCATGCTAACCTACACATCTAGAACCAAATTAAGGTGACTACTCACTAATCATACTAATCTCTCTTAAACCTTTGCAAGTATAGTAGTTTAGCATGATTAATGGATGGAAATGATGATAGAGATGATAGATAAGATAGATTGCAGCTTTAAACACACAAAAGGTCTTTGATTTCTCTTGATTCAAACTCTCAAAAAGGGATATTTCTCTTCAAAGGAGTTTTTCACAAAAGAGGCAAAGAAATTAGAGAGAATAAAGCTTGTCCTTAGGGTAAAACCCTAAAAAATTATTTATAGTCTCTTAAAAGAACCGGGTCAGCCCGGAACAAACCGGGTCCTGACCCGGCCTTGATGGGTAAAAGTGAGGTTTGCCACGGTCAGATGATTCTTGGCCAGACCGTAGCAAAGTGACCGTGTCAAAAATCAAATGGTTGTTCTTGAAGAATAAGGCTGACTCGGCTTGAGTTGGACCGTGAAGCATGGCCGTGTCATGTTCTTTTTTGGTTTGGACGATGATCATCTTGGATCGCCACGGTCTTGCCTGGCCCGTGTCTCTTGAGCGTGGCAAAGGAGTGGAACTTTCAGTGATTGTCACGGCCTGATTATTGGCTGTCACATCTTAGTCGTGTCAAGTCTTTTAAGTGTTCACCGCGGTCAGATGCAAGCCGTGTCTCTTGCCCGTGTCATTCGCTGGGGGTTGGTACTCTGAAGCAGCATCTTGCCACGGTCAAGTGTAGATCATGGCATTCTCCTCATTTGCCGAGGGATGGCACTCTGAAGCAGCATCTTGCCACTGTCAAGTGTAGACCGTGGCATTCTCCCCGTGTCATTCGCCTAGGGATGGCAAAACCTTGCCACGGTCAAGTATGGACCGTGACAGTATGACCGTGTCATGAGCCTTTATCTTTTTAGCTGGCTTCGGATGTTGCCACGACTAAGTGTATGACCGTGGCAAAGTAACCGTGTCAAATCCCGAGAGATGTCATATCATGCCACGGCCAGGTCCAGACCGTGGCATTCTCACCGTGTCAAAGTATGACACTTAGCGTAATTTCAACTCTTAGACGCCTGATTGACATGTCTGTCTCCCGCCTTCCGGAACTCACAGCTCACAACTCCAAACGACACCAAACCAAGTCCAGAAGAAAGATGACTTATCAAGCTCGAACTTTTCTGAAGAAACCTTTGGTGCTTGGGGAGTGGAAGGTTCTCCGGACAGCTCTTCTCTCCAGTGCATTGAAATGATCAATAGAAGCTCTTGGACCAGTGTTTACTCCGGAGACGGTATCTTTCAGCACATACCTCCAAACTGGATGATCTGAGCTGTTATGGAAAGAGAAATCAAAGACCTCAAATCTTGATGAAGGCCCCGGCAACTGAACCAGACTGGAAAAGCATCGTCCCACGCAATCTTTGTGACTCACCGGATCGGATTTGAAACTGTGGCGAGAGAATTGCGTCTTCCGGTGAGCTTAACTCTCAGATCACGACTCCAAAACCAATAATTCTACATGCGATGGAACCGTGACTCAATCTTCTCCAACTTTGCTGAAGAACCCGACAGCTGAATCGGACCGGAAGCTTCCCCGGACAGGAATTCTTTGGCACGTATCGGCAGAACTGGTTTTGGCCGAGAACTTGTGTGCCGCGGTAAGCATTTTGGTCGACGGGAAACCTTCCCGGTAAGTTTTTTAGCCGGTAAAACAGCTTCTCCGGTACAGTCTGATGCCGATAACACCGATAAGCTGTTTTCATCATTTTTGAACCTCCAAACTCCATTTCTTCACCTGGTTCACTCTCTCAACTCCAAGTTGCCTCCTGGTTCACATGTAAACACTCCAAAACATGCAAGACTCACCTGGACCTAATGCAAACCTCTAAGTCCTAAAAAAACACCTAAAGACCTAAAATTCATGAAATAAGACATGATTTGGAATGAAATATACAACCTAAATGATGCAAATTATGTATCCCATAGAGCTGCAATCTCCTCTTTAGGGTACACAAACTTCTCCATGGGGACCTCATTTCTGACAAAACCAAAGATCTCATCAATCTCCCTAAAGCTCACTTCGTACGCAACCCCATTGATCTCTAACTCAATGTGACCAAAACCGTTCCCATGGACTCTCTTGGGGTCTCTCTTGGCATAGATATACACTTCCAAAGTTGCAAGGAATTGCTGAGTTATTCCCTCACAGGCCACTTCTCGCATCTCAAAGAATGATGCTAAACCCTTATTTTGAAAGATGAGCTTAACATCTTCAAGGATCTCCAGCTTGGCCAACAGATCAACGTCAGGGAACCGTCCTTGTGTCACTTGTGCCTTGTTAAACTAGTGCAAATATTCTCCAGCAGTAGGCAAGTGGTCCTCCTCTTTCTCAGCTTTTGGTTCCTTCTTTGCTTCTTGAGTACCCTTGGGAACCGGTTCAAGTGCGGCTTCTCTCTCAACCTCGGTCTCAGTTCTCTCCTCATCAGGTGCCTCAGCTATCTGCTTCCCTTTCTTTTTCGGATCAGGGACCCACCACAAGTGCAAGCTCATCGTTCCTTACTCGTTTTGCAGCTGGCTCCTCATCGGCTCTTTCGGTGCTTTTTGAGGTTTTCTTGCTTGTTCCCCCATGTTTTGCTGAGGCCAAAGTTTTTCCCTTGTTCTGCTTCTGCTGAATCTCCTTTTTCTGTGTCAGGAAGCCGTTCTTTCTATCATCTGCAAGACAGCTCTCAAATAGAGAATGAGCACCAAGTATATATCACCAAAGTCATGTTCAATAGAAATATCAAGAACATAGTTCTTTCAAAAACCAATGGCTCAATGATTTCTTAGGCTAAGAGTGATCAAGAAACGAGTTTTAACAATGCTAAACATGGAGTAAAGGAACAAACTCAGCCAAGGAACCATCTCGCCATTAAACCCGGTTTAAAGGTGCAATTTTTCAAGAATTTTCATGTGTTGTCTATCCTGATGGAATTTCTAAAATTTTTCCCAAGGAATCTAACAACGTAAAAGAATCGAAATTCCATATAGAGAAAACTCAATATTTCTGATAATGAACATGGAAAAAGATGAGTTATTTTCAGATGAAATACCTTGGGGAACACAGGATTCAAGCTAAGCGAGATGAGAATGCAGGATAGACAACCTCTCTACGAGCTCAATGCACTTGGAATCGTGTAAAATGAGTGATAAATGAGAGAGATATGCTCATCTGAATGCAGGGAAGGGAGAAGGAGAGCAAACTTGGGGTTTTGGCTGAGTATGGAGGCAGGTATGGGCTGGAGTCTCTTTTATAGCTGTCATTTGGACTCTTGTGTGACTGGTCCCCCCTTCCTCAAAGACTCCAGGCATTGACCTGATAGCTACGACTTTCGAGTCTTTAAAGAGGTATCAATACCCTGTAGTTGTAGTACAAGGGGTATCGAATCCAAGCTTGTGGTAGACACTAGCCTATGATGCTCATCGCTTAAGTCAACTGCAAGGGTTTGAAGTTTTTACCTTAATCGCTGAGGTCGGATCCCACGTAGTACGAGGGATTGGAGGTGGAGCAAGACGGTGTAGACTCCCTTGGTGGATTGCCCTCTGATGAGTCAGGCTGAAATGCCGTGGCCGGGTTGATCCAGTCCTCTTTTCCCGGTGGGAACTCAGGATCACATGCATTGGAGGTCTCACCGACTTCTTCTCTTATAACCGGTGCAGTTGAGGTGGCCGAGTTCTTATCAGGTGATGCAGGCGCTGTGAGCTGCTTCACTTTCTTCTTTAGCTGCCTCACATAATCAACAAGCTTGTGAATCATCTTGTCCTACCACTTGCACCATTTTTGAAGACCATTGACCCTTGAGTACAGCTTCCTCGTGTGATACTCAGGCTCACCCCAAATATAAGGATCAAAGTGATATCGGCCTGCCCCCATTCTTCTTTCTGAGACTCTAGGCTCCTCGTTCTCACATCCATCAGCTCTGGCTTCGTTCTGAGGCCTACTAGACTCGACCTTCTCTTCTTTCATTCCCTTGCGCAATGGTGGGTCTACATATGGATTGTACAGCTGATCTTTGAGCAGGTAGAATGAGACATTGCGCCTCTCTTGTAGCGTTGTGAGAGCTCAGTTGGGCAGAAGAACCTGTGTATCATCTCGGTGCAACAACTTGAAGTTATAAGCCCACTGGTTCCCTACTTTGCCTTCGAAGAAACAGCTTTTGCTCAGGTATTGCTAATCAATGAGGCTTGGCTAAGCGTTGGTATCAGGAAACACAAAGCCCCTTGCTCTTAAGATCTTTGTCACCACCCAACCATTCTGAAGCCGCCTAGTTCCTCTCTTTGTTCAATCACACCACACATTGTGTTGGTAAGTGAGCATCTGAATTGCAAAGAATGCATCTAGAGAAGATACATGTATTGGCCCTTCAAACTCTTTCTTGTCTTCGTGTGAGAGATGAGTGGCTTCAGGCCAAGACCTAGCATTTGTAGCTCGTTCAGGTGAATGACCCCAGGGTTGTAGGTAGAGAAAAACATGCAGCTTGTTTTGCTCTTTCCTCCCACATATGGTCCATAATAAATAATGATGCACATGTTGAATAAGTAAAGCATCATAATCCATATGTTAAATAAGAAAAGAATAAAATATTTATGCATGAGGAAGTTAGGTATCCACATGATAAATAGCTCTAAGTTAGGTATCCACGTGTGTAATAATCTTAAGTTAGGTATCCATTGTATCACTATAAATAAGAGGCTTGGGTGCTTGCATAAACCAAACCAAGTCCTGTAATCGAGTCTGAGAGAAAACCTTGAGTGTCCTTGTAATTTGTGAGTGTTCCATATAAATAAAATATCCCCCTTTGTATAATCATCTCTTCCATCCTTAAACAACCTTTTAAATACTCTTGATCCTAATAAACCTTTGTGATTGTACCCACTATGTGTCTGTAAATTTGGTATCAGAGCCATGGCAGTCTAAGCTTTAGATCTTATCTCCCCGAGGAGTAATAAGCCTACGAGTTGTCTTCTTCTACAAGCTAATATAGATAGTATGCTCTGTGGTTGCCACATAGTGGATCCTCCACATCAGAAATCTGACATAGCTAAGAAAAAAGAATTTTGAGAAAGAACTCATAAGATCATAATGCTCAAAGTACCTTGAGGCTCAAAGCTTTGAAGTATTGCCTCGGTTATCGAGCTAAAACATCTTACGAGGGATTTCTCAAATATTCTTAGTGCATCATAAAAACCAACTCTTGGCTTAGTATTACTCTAAGGGATATATAAGAAATAAAGCATTCTGTCTTGGTTTCTGGTCTCATCATATATCATGGAAAGTTCTCTAAACACAACTCCTTTTAGAAAATCAACCTCTAGTAAGATAGATTACTTATATGAAATAGAGTATGTGAGTGAAGATAGTAAAGTACCCATCACCCAGTTACCTTTATTAAACCCATATAAAGCTTTTACAAAACCAAACTCTACTTTCCCAAAGGTGATAAAACAAGTCTTTGGTCCCAGCAAACATGCTGCAAGAGAGCTAATCCTAGCCTCACAAATGGAGCAACATCTGGTTCCAGAGACGGAAACTGAGCAAATGATCCCCCTCCATTTCAATGAAGGGATGGTTCACCAATGGAAGACTCATGGCTATACCCACCTACACTATGGAGCAATTAGGTTGGCGTTAACTCTGCATGGAAGAAAAGGCCTACCTGTCGTGGCGAGAGTTGCCCTACTCGGCAAATCCCTAGAGAAGAATTAGTCAAATTACTTCCAGAGTCTTGGGTGACAAATTACGAAAAGCTTCATGAAAGCAGCGTACTGATTAAATCCGTGGACTCCTCCATCTACAAGAGAAAAGACGGAGCGATCGAGATATCTTTTAAACAACAAGATGGTGAAAAATCACGGCATCCAGCGTTTTGCGCTGAGATAAATGCAATCTCTCCAGCCGAGGAAGTACAACCCCTAAAGCAATATTTGCCCGGTGTTCCAATAAACAAATTTAATGCAGCCGGAGACCCTATCTATGCATTGTCAGACGAAACAGGTCACAAATTCTTTGACGTCTGTGACTGTGACTATTGCCTAATGAGTAGCTCAGATGAAGAAGAAAAACCAAGCCGAAGAAAAAAGAAATCATCCCAGCAAATTCTCAAGGAACGATACGAATCTGGAGACCCCGAAGTTGGTCTTCTTGGAGAACCTATGGGGAAGGAGTTTGAATACTATGTCTTGTATTCAAACGGATCAACTCCACCAACACCTGACAATGAAGATGTCCGCACATGTTATATGTTCGGTTCTTCGTCCTCTCAAGAGCCAACATTTCCAACACGAGAATTTGAAGAAGGCAACATCAGACACTCATGGAAAATCAGAAATCCGAACGTTAAAAATCCATATGGAACGGCAAAACAAGTTAGTGCAGCAGAAGCAACTTTAAATTGGCAATCAGAAAACGCTATGGTCCAAAACCATCTCTTGAGCCAAATCGACAGAAAGGTATCTATCCTGGACCTTTCAATCAAAGAAATCAACAAAATGATAAGTTCTCTTCACCAAGAACTCTTACACCTGGCGACTACTGTTTCCACAACTTCCCCACTCATGTACCAAAAGGAGTCAGAGCTAAGATCCCTTAAAACCCAATTACAATCATTACAAAACCAGCCCAAAACACAGACCCCAATGCCATATGATCTCTTCACACCCTATCCTATATATTCTCCACCAGCCATGACCCAAACACAACCTCTCTCCTTTTCCCATGACCCAAGTATCTTTGGATCATCCTCCTTCCTACCAACAAGAATCAAAGAGCAACGTCCTGCAAAAAAGAAACACCCAACTGTTCCTAAAGAAACTCCAAAGATTTCTGCGCCAGAAAACACGAAGACCACTTCACCTGAAAAGGGTGAAGCACAGTTTATGGTGGAACACGCCAAAAATCCAATCTCTACATCTCTTGAACAAGTGGCGGAGCAAACAAAACCACCAAAGCAACAACGTTCTGCGAAAAGCCTGATGACGCTACAAGAAAGTTCTGACGAAGAGTTCATAATCCCAAACTTCATGATGGCCGAACCAACAGTAGAAGAAGAAGATATGGAAAGCGATGGTGGAAACATATCTGAAGACAGAAGAGAACCACAGAGGCCTCAAACTCCACCAGACTGGAATCCAAGAAGCCACACTGACTCACACAGTGGTTTCTCTTTCGACAATGTTCCCCCATCAAAATGGAGAGACAAAATCTACGAGATGCATGCATGGCTCACCGAACAACTACTCAACCCAGGAGCTACTCTCCCTACAGTAATAGACAAGATAATCTCCAAATTCCATGGTCGTCTCAGACAGTGGTGGATCAGCCTTGGAGATTACAGACAGCTACAGATCCGCCAATCTCAATCAGTGGATACTGTGATTGGGCATATCCACAATGAATTTCTTGGAACATGGGATCACTATACAATCCAAGCAAGGGAAGAATACATGAGCATGAGATGCTGCTCTTTCAAAAGAAAAGATTTGGAGAAGCACTATGAGAGGATGTCAAAAAGATTCTACGTACTAAATGGAATTGACGATGTCAATCTCAAGCAGGCGTACTTGAACTCACTTCCAGAACCTCTTAGAAATGAGACATCTTGAATATTATCCGTAAAGAATATGACTCTAAGTTAAGCTTCTTTGGGAGAAATATACCAGATCTCGCTTGCAGCTCTCAAGAAGCTGTGCAACCACCAAAAGTTCTTCAAACAGCTGCAAGAACAAGGAAAACTACTTGGAAGAGCATGTGACCGTCCAGAGCTCTCCATCAAATGCAAAACAAAAAGTGTGGATGTTCTACGAGCTATAAACAGGAGAAAAATCCAGAAACAAATGGCAAAAGAGGTATCCCAAGCTATCTGGTGGAAAGAAATGGAAATTCTTCAGGAGAAAGAAACAAAGAGGCAACACAAAATCTGACAGATGCTACATCTGGAAAAAGAAAGGACATTATGAAAAACAATGTCCAAATAAGAAGAAGAGGGATAATCTCTTTGGATATCTAGCCCAAGTAGAAGACATTGACGACTCAGACATGGAGTCCATCTTCACTCTTGATGATGAACCAACTGATGATACAGTCCTTGCAATGGGAATTGAGCATGATGATGAATTCTCAGAAGAATCTGAAACCGAAGAAGAAGAGGATGCTGAAGACCAATTCATGCTTTTTGATCTCTACACCCTAGACTCATGCAAGGTTGAAGAGTCAAAAGAAGCAGATTTGGCGTATCTATCCCAACCTGCTCCAAATGCCAAGATCTACATCTTCCCTACCAAATACGATAAGCCTATACCGGTGATAGCCTTCTTTGATACAGGAGCTGCGTCTTCAATCATCAAACCAGATATACTCCCATCAACCCATTGGGATCGGTGTTCAGTGGCCTTCAAAGCAGCCAACGGGCAGATATTCCACATCTCCCTCATCAGTAAGCCCATCCATATCCAATTACTTCTAGGATATATGGTTAAATCTAAAGTATATGGGTCTGGTCTTCCGGGAAAAGACTTCATACTTGGATCTGATATCCTCCATAGCTTTAAAAGCGTATCTTGGCACCCAAAAGGCCTTAAACACAAAAACCACATGTTATCATGGACAACCATTTCCCATTTTTACCCCATGGAACTCCTGAACCCCATCAAAGAAGAGATTACCAAGACCTCTTGTGCCAGTTCTCACTCAGAATTCCTCACCAAATGTTCTTCACCCCTATGGCAAAATCCAGACTTCTTCATATCCTTGCCATTCAAGAAAAATGAAGATATCAATCCCACAAAGGCTAGTCATCCAGGGATGAAGCCAGATCATTATACTCTGGCACTTGAAGAAGTAAACCCACTCCAAAAGGAAGGTCTCATCGAAAAAACAACTTCACCATGGGCATGCGAGGCTTTCTACGTCAACAAAAGGGCAGAACAAGTCCGAGAAAAATTGAGGTTAGTCATCAATTACCAGCCACTCAATCACTTCCTTGCTGATGACAAGTTTCCATTACAGAAGCGAGAAGTCTTATTCCAAAGGCTCCCACAAGCACAAGTCTTCTGATATATTCATAAATTACATCTTTTAGTGTACATATTTTAGTCCAAATCATGTCTTATCTCATGCATTTTAGGTCTTTAGGCATTGTTTTAGGACTTAGGAGATTGCATTAGGTCCAAGAGAGTTTTGCATGGTTTGGAGTGTTAAACAGGTTCTTTTGGAGCCTATTTGGAGTGGAGGATGTGATTCAGATGAAGAAATGGAGTTGAAATGATCAAAAATGGTGTAAAGGAGCAATTTTGGGTTTCTCGGCAAAATGCTGTACTGATGGCCGAAGATTCTCGGCCAAAATCCTTCCCGCGGGTATACCTCTCGGCCAAAAACACGTACCAGCGGTCAAGTCTCTCGGCCAAAAATCCCGGGTGCAGATACATTTCCGAAATTGCGTCACCGGAAGATCTTGCCGGCCGATTCAGCTTACAGGGTCTTCAGCAAAGTTGGAGATAATTGAGTCAAGAACCCAGGACAGGTTGAATCAGGGCATTTGGAGCACTGAGCTGAAAGATACAGTCACCGGAAGACAGACCTCTCTCGCATCCATTCCGGAGCAATCCGATACTCCTGAATGATCGCCTGTCCGGGGAACCTTCCGGTCCGATTCAGTTGTCGAGGGCTTCATCAAATTTGGAGAAAATTGGATCATGTTTCCAGAACAGGTGGAATCATAGGATTTTGAGGCGTGAGTAGAGAGTTAAGCTCACCGGAAGGCACGCCTGTCTCGCTACCGTTTTGGACCGACCCGATGAGCTCCGAAGATTGCGAAGGACGATGCACTTCCAGACCGATTCAGTCTACAGGTCCGTCATAAAGATTTTAGATATTTGAGTCCTCTTTCCCGAACGTTTGAGATCATTCAATTTGAAGCCATGAGCAAGAAGATAACGTTTCCGGAATGGACACATGTCTAGAAGCCTCTTTCTGACCGTGTCAATGTACTGCAAAGATGAGCCCTCCGGGGAACCTTCCACTTCCCAAGCGCCGAGTGTTTCTTCACCAACGTTCGATATATTTGAGGTTTCTCTCCAATACAGTTAAAATAATGCCATTTGGAGCTATATCTTGGAAGTTACTCTCCCCTCAATGCAAAGTGGTCCGAGAAGGCTTAGGTTGTGCGATACGGTACTGCGACTTGATTAACTCGCACCCATGAATATTCAACGCTCTGGAAACAAGTTGAGACTTTTGAGATGAGTGTAAGGAGACTCTGAGCAAGGCAGAGACTTCCAGAATCAAATTTGAGTAAGTCCACAATGCTGTGCGGGATAGACCTGCGAGTTGGACATGAAGTGGAACCATGTAGCACATGTGTTCGCAAATTACACCGACTTGGGCATGCGACTTGGACAAGGAAGTGACCATCTCGCACACATATTATCTCCATAATGCGTCCTGGTTGTGAAAATTGAATAGAAGGAAGCCTGAGCAGCACAAACATTCGCTGTTTACACCTAGATAGGCATGCGGCTGAGGCTGAGGGATTTATGGCGCACAAGGCTGCTTCTATAGCTGTGCGACTTGAGCCTGCGACTTGAGAAGCACCTGACCATGTCGCACACCAGCCACCAGACCCAACTGAGCCGGGTCAGTACCCAGTTTGTCCTGGGCTGACCCGGTCCATTAGCACTTAGTATATATAGTTTTTTGGGAGAAAAACCCTAGAGGGAATCTTCTCACTTTGTTTTCTCTCTAGTTTTCTTTCCTTTTTAGAGTAAAAACGTTTTTGATTAAGAGATATCTGAAGGGATTTGATCATTCCAAAGATGTTTCTTATCATCTCATCATCTCATTTCTACTTCTAATCATGATTATCATCTCTTGCAAAAGATTAGATGTGTTCTTCATGATTAGTGAGTAGTAATCTTTTAAGCTTCTAGGTGTGTAGATTAGGGTGCTTAGATGTTTGATTTATGATGTTTAGGGACTAGATTCTCATTTCATTTCCTTACTTAGCTGTTCCTAAAGCTAGATCTTTGCACATCACTCTGGTCTAGAGCTTAGGCAAATCTCCACCCACAAAGTGTTTGATGAAATGCCTGAATGAAAGCTAACTAAGGGTTTGTTAATTGCATAAATGACATATTAGAACTGTTTCTTAATGCTCATTAGTTCATATTTCACAAATGGGAATTTGGTTTGAAAGTGGATTAGTGTAGAGATTAATGCCTTCATGAGAGGATTAGTCTAGATTAGAGTTGTAAGTTGAAATGTTTGAGATCATGTGATTGCTTGCTATGTCCTTCTGTGTAAGATTCAGTCTTCTTGGTTGAGAGATTGTTTGGTCACTTATTAGGCTTGATGCATTATGCTTGTTGATTGCTTGATTATATCTAATGGTTGTTAGACTTGATTAAGTGATTAGCAAAGGGATTATTTTCATGGGAATGAATTAATCTGCTTTTGAAGTCTAGACTAAAGAGTAACTTGCATTGCATTATTGTTATTAGCATCATGAATTGATATCTACAGCACCCTAATCAATGATCACATCTAGAGGTTTAGCTTTTATCATTTGCTTAATCATCATCACTTTGTTTTGTTTGCTTGCTTAGTTCATTAATCATAGCTTGTTTGTTTTTTTTGTTTTATGTTTTCTTGTTACTTTGTTCACACCAAAACTCATCTTTGATCACTTGACTTAAGAGCTTATCACATAAACTAGTGCCTAACTACCACACATTTGGATTGACACCCCTTATACTAAGACCTAAAAATCTTAGTTATCAATTGGCGCCGTTGCCATATTGTGTGGGGATTGTTAGCATTAGTTTCTGATATAGTTTTTGAGATCAAGTTTATTTTGTTTTACCGATCACTTTTCAAGCTCTGTCTTTGTCTTCAGGTTTATGATCACAAGAAGCCAAGCCAGAAGACAAAGAGAAAGAGCTATTCACTTGGAGAGGTTAGGAATGAATCAGCAAGTTGGGAATGAGAATCAGGCTCAAGAAGCTGATAACGGTCAAAGAGCTGGCAATGGGATTAGAATTCAAGTTCAACAGGCTCATGGTGGTAATGGAAACCACCAGGCTCAACAAGAAGGTCCAGCACCACTTCCAAGAATAGTTGTGGGAGCTGGTGATGAGGCCAATACTCAGGGTCAGAGATATGGGATTCAAGCTCCTACACCTGAAAATGATTTTGAGATCAAATCTGGCTTGATCAACATGGTGCAATCAAACAGGTTCCATGGCTTAGCACTAGAAGACCCATTAGATCACATTGAAAACTTTGATAGAGTTTGTGATCTAACTAAGATGAATGGAGTGAGTGAGGACAGTTTCAAGTTGAGGCTATTCCCTTTTTCTCTAGGAGACAAAGCTCATCAGTGGGAAAAGTATATACCTCAAGGATCAGTCACAACATGGGAGCAATGCAAAAGAGCATTTCTAACCAAGTTCTTCTCTTCATCAAGAACAACAAGGTTAAGAAATGAAATCTCAAGTTTCATTCAGAAGAACCATGAATCATTTTTTGAGGCTTGGGAGAGATTTAGAGGATATACCATGCAATGCCCTCACCATGGATTCTCAGATTGTCAGCTGCTAAGTACTTTCTACAGAGGTGCTTTACCAAAGGTCAGACTTCTCTTGGACACAGCTTCAAATGGTAATTTCATGACCAAGGAAGTCAATGATGCCATGACCCTAGTGGAGAATGTAGCTCAGAGTGATGAGCTTTATGGATCAGACTTTGAAAGGAATTCAAGAGGAGCTGTGAGTGCTGAAGAGGAAAGGACAAGGAAAGACATCAAGTCTCTCAATGAGAAGCTAGACACACTTCTCTTAGCTTCTCATCAGTCAGCCAACTTTGTTAGAGATGTGAATCATGTCTTTCAAGACACATTTCAAAGGGAAGACATCACAGCTGAGGTGAACTTTGTAGGTGGCGAACAAGGTTACCAAAAGGGCTTTACCTACTACAAGAATCCCCCAAACCAGAACTTCTATCCTCAAAACACTCAACAACAAGGTTTTGTCTCTCCCCAACAACAAAGTCTCCAACAGAACTCAGAGAATAAGGATCAAGAAGTGCAGAACCTGCTCCAGCAAATCCTCAAAGGTCAAGCAAGTGGTGCCATAGACTTCAACAAGAAAATGGCAGAGATTAACAACAAGGTGGATTGCACTTATTCTGATCTTCTAACTCAACTTTTAACCTTGGCTTCCAAAGTCAAGACTCTAGAGAACAGCAAGGGCCACTGCAGTTCTCAAGCTCAAAGATCTTTACCAGGGACATCAGTTGCACATCAAACAGAATACTGCAATGTAATCCTCTCAAATGATGAGAATCGTGCTGCTGTCCAAGAAATTAAGGACCTTCTCCATGGCAATATCTCAAGTGAAAAATGGCTGACAAAAGATGATGAGAACGCCATCATAGATGAGTTTGAGTTAATGTTTTGTGATCTCAATGAGGACATTGAGAAAGAAGGTGGGGAGGCAGCTTGTTTTGATATGAAAAAGAATGATTCTGAGATTGCTGAAGGAAAGGATCAGAGAATGGTTCAAGGAAGGACATCTGATGGAGTCTCTAGCACTGGTTCAACAAGGGTGAAACCCAAATCTATTCCCAAGCTAGGCAACCCAGGAAAGTTCTCCATCTCATGCTTTCTTGGAAATTTGAAAGTGGAGAATGCTTTGTGTGATTCTGGATCAAGCATCAGTGTAATGTCTTTAGACATGGTGGAGAGACTAGGGATCAAGAGTCTTAAGCATCACCCCATGTCAATTACCTTTGGAGATTCATCCTCAAAGAAGCCATATGGAATCCTTGAAGATTACCCAATGAAGATTAGTAAATGCACTGTTCCAACTGATTTTGTAGTCATGAAGATGAAAAAGACCAAAGAGCTACCTCTTCTGCTTGGAACTCCATTTCTGAACACCACAGGAGCAAGGATGGACTTTGATACTCAAAGAGTGGTGCTTACTAAGGTAGATGATGAAGTATCTTATCCCCTTAAACCTCCTCTTGCTGGATTTTGTGGGGTTATATCTGATGATTCTTATGAGTTGAAACACTATGAGATGAAGTATGTGGGGGAGTATTGGAACTATAGAAGAAGCTCAACCCCTTGCATCTGTTGAGAAGAAGAAAGAATCCTTAGTAAGACCTGATCTTGAGTTTGAAGGATATTTCTTTAGTGATGATGAAGCTTGCTTGGAATCTTTTTCTCCCACACCAAGTGAGAAGGAGGTCAGCAGCAACAAAAGCAATGGTTCAGGGTCTCAAGACAAGAACCCAACAAGCACCAAATCATTCACTCTTGGGTCCTCTTCTCAAGTCTTAACTCTCACTCCATGGAAGTTTGATGGTGGAGCTGTGGAATACAAGGTTAAAGGCATTGGAGGATCAAAACCTTTTGCAAAAGTCAGGGCAATCCTCACACAAGAGCTCATAGACAAAGGGTCATCTGGTGTTCAAGAGCTGATGAACAGGGATCTAATGCTTGAATTCATGGACAAGACAAGGAGCATCAAAGCTCCTCCTCTCACTCACTAAGAAAAGAGTATGAAAAGTCAAACTTAGTGACTTAAAACAAAGTGCTCTTGGGAGACACCCCAAGCTTATCCTTGTACATAACTCTTTTTATTTTTATTTTTTCTCTTCTTTTTCATGTTTTAGGATATTTTGATGGGTTTTGTGAAGTGTTTTCAGGTCTAAGGTAACTTAGGGATGTTGTGGTCCAATGACAAAATGAAAAGGAGTGTGAGAACAAGCTGAGGAAGGTCTTAAGGAATGAAAACTGGTGAGCCGCCTGGTGTGCTACTTGGGTGTGCGAGTTGGACAAGGTCAGGTCCCATCTAGCACACCTGTTCGCAAATCACACCTACTTGGGTGTGCGAGTTGGACAAGGTCAGGTCCCATCTAGCACACCTGTTCGCAAATCACACCTACATGGGTGTGCGAGTCAGTTCTCCCCTGATCCAAGTAGCACACCTGTTCGCAAATCACACCTACATGGGTGTGCGAGTCAGTTCTCCCCTGATCCAAGTAGCACACCTGTTCGCAAATCACACCTACATGGGTGTGCGAGTTGGTCCAAGACAAGTCCATGCCGCACAAGGGAGTTCAGGCCAAGCCAAACCCATCTCCAGTGATGTCTGGCCTCATCTGGTGCAGATACTCACTCCCCTTTTGCATAAGAACCACACCAGGCATCACTCCAAACACTTGTAAATGTGCATTTAGCATTTTTCTTTATCTTTTGCATTTCATGTTTGATTTTTCCTCTTTTCTCATGCTTTTATAACACAAGGGACTGTGTTATTTAACTGTGGGGGAGAGGCTTTGTGTTTACTAATCATGTTTTATATGTTCTTATTTTTTCTTTTGCCTTTTTGAGTCTCATTTGATCATGCATAGCATTTAGTGCATATAAAAACAAAAAACCAAAAAATTGAAATATCTGAAAATTTTAACACAAAAATGATCATGTAGTTGCATTTCACATTTTTAGGATTGAGTCTAGTTGCATCATATAGGTTGCATTGTGCATGGGAGTAATGATAGTTTTTTTTCTTGAGAGTACATCACTTTGAGAATTTAGATTAAATATGCTTGTGAAATGACTTATGTGCTTGCAAGGCTTGAAATGATTTGAATCTGAGAAGCAAGTTTGAATTGAACTCAACTCTAATAAGTGAAAACCTTGAACTTGACTTGAAATTATCTTGTGATGCATTGTTTGAATAAGCTTGTGGATACCTGTATACATATTTGAGCTAGAATCCTGTTTTTACCACCCTCTTCCTTAGCTCAAATAGCTGAGTCCACATCTGGATCAGTTTTCCTCACCCTGAACCCATCCTTCTTTCAAGCCAAATGTTTGTGTGTGATTGAAAGGCCACCTTGGATCAAACTTAGCAGAAAGTGTTAGGTTTAGAGCGACAAGGGCAAGACTCATTAAGTGTTAAGTTCCATCATCAAGGAGCTGAGAGATTTGGTGAGAACTAAGTGTGGGGGAATACTTGTTGGTGAGTGGAAAAAGGAAAGATGAGTGGAAATAAAAGGAGAATGGTGAGAACTAGGGGATAGAAAAAGAAAAGAAATCAGTCTTGGAGTTTTGAGTCAAAGAAAGTGAGCTCTAGTGTTTTGAAAAGAAAAAGTCTAGCCTCAAGGTGAAAAGAAAAGAAAAGAAGCCCAAGAGCTCAAATGTTTTAAAAAGAAAGAAAAAGAGGCTAGAGGTTACAAAAGAATGTGAAAAAGAGCTATGTAAAGTTTGAACTCCGAGACTTGAGTGTGAAAATGAAAAGTGAGTCCCCTAGTGAGAGGAAAATGAGTGTGGAAAGTGAGGTTCTTGAGAGGTTGAGCAAGTGAGAAAGCTTTGAGTAGAGTGTGGGGTGGGATGAGTCCTTACCCTTGTATGCATAGGTTGCTTTTTACCTTTAGCATTCTGCCAAAGTTTGATCATTCATAGAGAGATCCCCTTGCTGCATTGAACCCACTCAGGCGCTGATGAGATCATTTTAGTCTCATTACCTCACCCTAGCCAAACTTTGCTTGTTTGAACATTGCATCATTTGATCCACTTGGTAAAGAGCTTAATGAATGTCAAAGAGTTGATGAATAGGAGAACTTGTAGAGATTACTGTTGAGTTGATACATCAGAGTATGGTCTTGCATTGCATATTGAGCATGAACTTGAATTCTCTTAGTGGTCACTTCTCTCTTTCAAAGGAAAAATGAGCTCCCAATGCATTTAACCTCTCTCTCTCATTTGTTCTTTTTGCTTGAGGACAAGCAAAGGATAAGTGTGGGGGAGTTGATATATTCATAACTTACATCTTTTAGTGTACATATTTTAGTCCAAATCATGTCTTATCTCATGCATTTTAGGTCTTTAGGCATTGTTTTAGGACTTAGGAGATTGCATTAGGTCCAAGAGAGTTTTGCATGGTTTGGAGTGATAAACATGTGCTTTTGGAGCCTATTTGGAGTGGAGGATGTGATTCGGATGAAGAAATGGAGTTGAAATGATCAAAAATGGTGAAAAGGAGCAATTTTGGGTTTCTCGGCAAAATGCTGTACTGATGGCCGAAGATTCTCGGCCAAAATCCTTCCCGTAGGTATACCTCTCGGCCAAAAACACGTACCAGCGGTCAAGTCTCTCGGCCAAAAATCCCGGGTGCAGATACATTTCCGAAATCGCGTCACCGGAAGATTTTGCCGGCCGATTCAGCTTACAGGGTCTTCAGAAAAGTTGGAGATAATTGAGTCAAGAACCCAGGACAGGTTAAATCAGGGCATTTGGAGCACTGAGCTGAAAGATACGGTGACCGGAAGACAGACCTCTCTCGCATCCATTCCGGAGCAATCCGATACTCCTGAATGATCGCCTGTCCGGGGAACCTTCCGGTCCGATTCAGTTGTCGGGTGATTCATAAAATTTGGAGAAAATTGGATCATGTTTCCAGAACAGGTGGAATCATAGGATTTGGAGGCGTGAGTAGAGAGTTAAGCTCACCGGAAGGCACGCCTGTCTCGCTACCGTTTTGGACCGACCCGATGAGCTCCGAAGAGTGCGAAGGACGATGCACTTCCAGACCGATTCAGTCTACAGGTCCGTCATAGAGATTTTAGATATTTGAGTTCTCTTTCCAGAACGTTTGATATCATGAAGCCATGAGCAAGAAGATAACGTTTCCGGAATGGACACATGTCTAGAAGCCTCTTTCTGACCGTGTCAATGTACTGCAAAGATGAGCCCTCCGGGGAACCTTCCACTTCCCAAGCGCTGAGGTTTTCTTCACCACAGTTCGAGATATTGGAGTTTTATTTCCAATTCAGTTAAAATCATGCCATTTGGAGCCATATCCTGGAAGTTACTCTCCCTTCAATGCAAAGTGGTCCGAGAAGGCTTAGGTTGTGCGATACGGTACTGCGACTTGATTAACTCGCACCCATGAATATTCAACGCTCTGGAAACAAGTTGAGACTTTAGAGATGAGTGTAAGAAGAATCTGAGCAAGGCAGAGACTTCCAGAATAAAATTTGAGTAAGTCCACAATGCTGTGCAAGATAGACCTGCGAGTTGGACATGAAGTGGAACCACATGTGTTCGCAAATTACACCGACTTGGGCATGCGACTTGGGCAAGGAAGTGACCATCTCGCACACATATTATCTCCATAATGCGTCCTGGTTGTGCGAGTTGAAGAGAAGGAAGCCTGAGTGATATACTCATATTTTGTCATGTTTAGGATTGCATTTTTGTCCAAATATTGAGTCTCATGCATACATTTAGGTAGTTTTATATATATTTGTCTTTGCTTTTGTCTTTAGTTAGGAATTGCATTAGGTCCCAGAGTGTCCTGCATTTTTGGAGTGTTCTCAGGTCATTTGGAGACTTTTTGGAGCAACTTGGAGCTGGGATCATGGAGGAACCCTCACCTGTGTACAGCAACTCGGACAGATTGTTTGGTGCAGATAAAACACTCACTTTGATCGCGTGGGACGAAGGACTTGCAATGAGACTCAACCTCCGGTTTCTTCATCAAGAATCAATAGGAATGAGTGGATAAGGTGCTAAGTGTCATGATTTGACACGGTGATAATGCCACGGCCTGAGCTTGGCCGTGGCATAATATGACAACCCTCGGGATTTGACATGGTCTTGAAGCACGGCCTTGGACCTGACCACGACAAGCAATGAAGATCTTTGACATGCCCATAATGTCATGGTCGGGATTTGACATGGTCTTGAAGCACGGCCTGATGTTTGGCCGTGGCAATCACCGAATCATCAACACCTTGCCACGCCCAACATGACACGGTCCAGATCAAGAACGTAAAAATCTAAGAAGTTCATCACCCAAACCCAGAAAAGAAGAGACACGGCCACTAGACATGGTGTAAATCAAGCCATGGCAACCTTGATCATGAAGAATCTGTCCAAGAACTTTGACACTATCAGTTTGCCACGGTCTGGCCAAGCATCATCTGACCGTGGCAAACCACACCACTATCCATCAAAGCCGGGTCAGGATCCGGTTTGTTCCGGGCTGACCCGGTCCATAACACTTAGTATATATAGCTTTTTGGAAAAAAACCCTAAACATCTTATCTTCTATCTTAGTTTTCTCTCTAATTTTCTTTCCTTTTTAGTGTAAAAACGTTTTTGATTAAGAGATATCTTGCTGATTTATCATCTTAAGGCTGTTTCTTGTCATTGCATCATCTCATCTTTGCCTCTAATCATGATTAACATCACCTCTTGCAAAGGAAATGGTGTGTTCTTGTTCTTCATGATTAGTGAGTAGTCATCTTTTAAGCTTCTAGGTGTGTAGATTAGGGTGCTTTGATGCTTGATTTATGATGTTTAGGTTCTAGATTCTCATTTCCTTTCCTTAGTTAGCTGCTCTTAAAGCTAGATCCTTGAGAATCACTTGGGTCTAGATCATAGGCATTTCATGCACCAAAAGTGTTTGATGAAATGTCTGAAAGAGCTAACTTAAGGGTTTATGCCTTTTTCATCATGAGAGTGATAGTTAAATGCATGAATGACATATTAGAACTGTTTCTTAATGCTCATTGATTCATATTTCACAAATGATGATTTGGTTTGAAAATGAATTAGTGTAGAGGTTAATGCCTTCATGAGAGGATTAGTCTAGATTAGAGTTCTAAGTTGAAATGTTTTGAGATCATGTGATTGCTTGCTATGTCTTTCTGTATAAGATTCAGTCTTACTTGGTTGAGGGATTGTTTGGCCACTTATTAGGCTTGATGATTTATGATTGTTGATTGCTTGATCATATCTAATGGTTGTTAGACTTGATTAGGTGATTAGCAAAGGGATTATTGTCATGGGAATGAATTAATCTGATTAAGAAGCCTAGACTAAAGAGTAGCAAGTGTTGCATTATGTTCTTAGCATCATGAATCAATATCTAAAGCACCCTGATCAATGATCACATCTAGAGGTTTATCTTTCATCATTTGCTTTATTATCATCTTGTTTTGTTTACTTGCTTAGTTTATTAATCATAGCTTGTTTGTTTCTTGTTTATGCTTTCTTGTTGCTGGTTTCACCAAACTCATCTTTTATTCAGCTTGATTTAAGAACTTGTCACATAAACTAGTGTCTAGCAAACACACATTTGGATTGATACCCTTTGTACTACAAGTGACATAAGGGATTGATAACCCATCTAAGACCTGAAAAATCTTAGTTATCAATTGGCGCCGTTGCCATATTGTGTGGGCATTGTTAGCATTAGTTTCTGATATAGTTTTTGAGATCAAGTTTCTTTTGTTTTACTGATCACCTTTCAACTTCTGTCTTTGTTTTCAGGTTTATGATCACAAGAAGCCAAGCAAGAAGACAAAGAGAAAGAGCTGTTCACTTGGAAAGGTTAGGAATGGATTAGCAAGTTGGGAATGAGCATCAGGCTCAAGAAGCTGATCACGGTCAAAGAGCTGGTAATGGGATTGGAATTCAAGCTCAACAGGCTCAGGTAAATCAGAGACACGCTCATGGTAACCAGAACCAAGACCTACCTCAAGTTAACCAGCCACAACCCTTACCCAACCCACCCATACGTCATCAGCCTCAACCAGTCTTTGTTGGTGAGAATGACCGAGCTTATGCACACCAGTATGGAGCAGGAATCAGGCCACCTCCTTTCCAAAACAACAACTTTGAGGTGAAGGCCTCTCTGATCAATATGGTTCAGAATCAGAAGTTCCATGGCTTACCTATGGAGGATCCCTTGGAGCATCTGGATCAGTTTGACAGAGTTTGTGATCTCACTAAGATAAATGGGGTATCTGAAGACAGCTTCAAACTGAGATTGTTCCCATTCAGCCTTGGAGATAAGGCACATCAGTGGGAAAAGAACCTCCCAAGAGGATCCATCCACACATGGGAGCAATGCAAGATTGCCTTTCTATACAAGTTCTTCTCAAGCTCAAGGACTGCAAAGCTAAGGAACCAGATTTCCAGCTTCACTCAACATTCTAATGAGACCTTTGGAGAAGCTTTGGACAGGTTTAGAAGCTACACAAACAAGTGTCCACATCATGGCTTTTCAGAAGCCTCTCTCCTTAGCACTTTGTATAGAGGAGCTGTTCCTAAGATCAGGATTCAGTTGGACACAGCATCAAATGGAAATTTCTTGGCAAAAGAAATCAATGCAGCTGTGGAACTTGTTGAAAACTTAGCCATGAGCCAAGACACTTATGGGGAAGATTATGATATAAGCTATAGAGGAGAAGATTCTGGTAGACACCAAGGGCTGGAAGAGAAGATCAAAGTGCTGAATATCAAGCTTGACAAAGCCCTAGCTGCCACTCAAAAGCCTATAAACTATGTGAGTGAGGAGAAGAGATGCTTCACAAATACAAATGAAGAGGGTCTCAATCAAGAGGAGTTGGACTTCATTGGGAGTCAAAACAAGTTCAATGGTTACAACAACTTCAACAAACACCAGAACTTGTCCTATAGGAGCAACAATGTGGCCAACCCCCAAGACCAAATATACACTCCTCAAAGCTTTGTCCAACAGAATCAGTACCAAGGTAACTCCCAAGGTCAACAGGGTTTTCAGCAACCAACGGTTCAGAATCAAGGGAATAGCTTCACAAATCAAGTCAGCCTACAGCCAAAGGCTCCTCCTCCTGGTTTTGCCCCACCACCTGTTCAACAAAGTCCTGATTTCAATGCTGTTCTCCAACAGCTCTTAATAGGACAACAAAAGATGGTATCCGACCTGGAGACACTAGGAGCTGAAATAAAGGCTATTAAAAAGAACAAGGGCATCTGCACTTTTGAACCACAAGTATCTCTTCCTGGTAAAGCTCTTCAAAACTCAAAAGATTACTGCAATGCCATCTACTCCAATGATGACCACTCAGCTGCTGTGCAAGAGATAGAAGACCTTCTCTATGGTCAAGTCTCTAGTGAACCTGCACAAACTCATGTGGATGAGAATGCCATTATAGAGGATTTCATGGGCTTCTTACATGAACTCAATGAGGACATTGAGAATGAAAGTGTGGGGGCAGCCGGTTCAGTTTTTTCTGTTCAGCAAGGGAATGATTCAGTGTCTATTGAAACAAAGGAGCTGTCAACTTGTCAAGCAAAGCCAACAGATAGTGCCTCCACCTCTAAATCAACTCAGATGAAACCCACCTCCCTCCCAAAGCTAGGTAACCCAGGGAAGTTCACCATCTCTTGCACTCTTGGCAACTTTAAAGTGGAGAATACTTTGTGTGATTCAGGCTCAAGTGTTAGTATAATGTCTAAGGAAATGATGGAGAAGCTAAAGGTCAAGTCTATAACTTCATACCCTTCTTCTATCACCTTTGGAGATTCCTACTCCAAGAAACCATATAGGTTTCTGGAAAACTATCCACTACAGGTTGGTGAATGCATAATTCCCACTGATTTTGTGATCATGAAGATGAAGAAGACCAAAGAGCTCCCCCTATTGCTTGGAACTTCATTTCTCAACACCACTGGTGCAATGATTGACTTTGATACTCAAAGAGTGGTGCTTTCAAAGGTGGATAAGGATGTCTTTTACCCTGTTACACCTCCTTTGGCTGAATTTTGTGGATCAGTTGTTCAAGAGATAGAACCTCCTAAAGTACTTGAGATGAAGTATGTGGGCACTGCTGGAATTCTAGATGGATCCCAATCTTTTTCAGTTTTTGAAAAGGAGAGAGACTCTCACCCCAATAGTTACAAGTATGAGAATGGAGGGTCATTGATCAGAGAAGAAGACATCTTGCTCTCATGGTCTCCTACACCTAGTGATCTAAGGATGATTAACACCAAGAGTGATGGCTCAGCATCAGAAGACAAGAGTATTGAACCTGCTCTTTCTTCCCAAGACTTTGATCTCACTCCTTGGGTTGATGATGATGGATCTCTGAAGTATAAGCTGGATTGCAATGGGAAACCAGGTCTGTTTGCTGAAGTGAGGGCATGTCTCACAAAGGCCATTTTTGATAAAGACCCAGATGGTATTCAAGAGCTGGTGGATAAAGGTCTCAAGATGGGATCTCAAGGACAAGGGTCTAATGGTTCCCAAAGGCAGCAAACCAACTCAGCTTTCTTGCTCAGGACCATTGAAGTGCTGAAAAGCATCAGTGCTCAACCTCACCCCAGCTAAAAACAGGTTTTCAAAGTCAAACTTAGTGACTTTAAACAAAGTGCTCTTGGGAGACACCCCAAGCTTATCCTTGTATATAATCTTTTTAATCTTTTCTCTCCTTTCTTTTTATGTTTTAGGATCTTTTGATGGGTTTTGTGAGCTGTTCTCAGGTCCCAGGTAACTTTTGGAGGCTATGGCTCAGGGACAAAGTGGAATGAAGCATGTGAGAAGGCTGAGAAAAGGGTTTATGGCATGGAAACTTGATGGACGCCTGTGTGCTACTTAAGTGTGCGAGTTGGTCCAAGACAAGTCCATGCCGCACAAGGGAGTTCAGGCCAAGCCAAACCCATCTCCAGTGATGTCTGGCCTCATCTGGTGCAGATACTCACTTCCCTTTTGCATAAGAACCACACCAGGTATCACTCCAAACCTTTGTAAATATGCATCTAGCTTAGCTTATTTTTCTCTTTGCATTTTGTGATTTTGCTTTGCACTTCTCCTTCATGCTTTTATAACACAAGGGACTGTGTTATCTAAGTGTGGGGGAGGGTTTTTGTGTTTACTAATCATGTTTATTCTGCTCTTATTTTCCTTTTCACTTTCAGTCTCATTTTGCATTCATCTAAGTGCATATAAAAACCAAAAAAATGGAAAAATCTGAAAAATTTTCACAAAAAATGCTCATGTAGTTGCATTTCACATTTTAGGTTGAGTCTAGTTTGCATTTTCATATAGGTTGCATCATATGCAAATGGGAGTAATGATAGATTTTTTCTTGAAGAGAGCATCATTTTAAGAGCTTGGTCCCTTAAGGCATTGCAAAACTGGTATGAAATCAAGTGTGAACCATGCTTTTAACTGGTGTCTCAATACTTTTGTGCTAGCTGAATCAAGTTGTGAATAGCCTCAACCTTGATTAAGTGAGAACCCTTGAATTTGACATCTAATTATCATGTTTGTGCATATCATTGTGAATTCATGGGTACCACATACATATTTGAGCTTTCTTATCCCATTTTATCACTCTTGCTAGCTCAAATAGCTGATCTCTCATCTTGAGACAGTTCCCTGCCTTTAGCCAAACCTTTCTTTGAAGCCTAAACACCCTTCTTGTGTGCATGATTTGTGAGGCCTTGTTTCTAGTAGACTTGGTAAAAAGTGTTGGGTTTAGAGCGACAAAGATAGTGCTGAATGTAGATACTAGTCCAACATCAAGGGCTAGTCTAGGTTTAGGTGAAAGTGAGAGCATTGATTTTGAGTGTGTGAGCTGAAAAGAAAAAAAATCTGAGTGATGAAAGTGGAAAGAACCGGATTGGTTAGGGGAATGAATGCTTAAATGAAAGAAAGTGAGTGTGTGCTGAAATGTAGAGCTCATGTGTTGAAATGAAAAGAGTCTCATAAAAAAAAAGAGAAAAGATTCAAAAAGAGGCTGAATTAAAGAAGAGCTTGTGTGTTAAAGAAAAGAAACTTACTAAGTGGTTGTTAAAGAAAGCATTCCCCTAAGAGATGAAATGAAGAGAGTGATGAGAGCTGATTGAGTGTCAAGGATAAAATGCCATTTGGGGTGAGTAGACTAAAGAAAGAATCTTGAGAGGTTTAAAGTTGAGTGTGAAAAGCATTTTGGGTGTGGGGTAGATGCAGTTCTATCTTTGTATGAATCCATTGCTTTTTACCCTTAGCATTTTACTAAAGTCTACTAATTTTTGAGTGATCCCCTTGCATGGAATACCAGTTACTTGATTGAGATCATTTTAATCTCAAAACCCAGTCCCAAGCCAAACACTACAAGAAAACAATCGTTTTCCAACGGTCCATTACGACGGTTTTTAAATCGTCGCAAATTTACAACGATTTTACGACGATCTTACGTCTAATTTAAAAAACCGTCGTAAAATCGTCGTATATAAAAATCGTCGTAAACTCGACGTACAATTTACGACGATTATACATCGATAACGAGAGATTTGCTAGTAAATGTAAAATCGTCGTAAATTCGTCGCATAATTACGACGAATATACGACGACTACATTTCGATGTACATATTACGACGATTGTACGTCGAAAAAGGAGTTAGGTGAAAAACATTTAAAACATGTTTACCTAACAATTGTAGATGAAAAATTTTATCGCAAAATCGTCGTAAACTCGTCGTAATATTATTGTTGAATGTAAAACCGTCGTAAAAAGTCGTCGTAAAAGCGTTGTAAAGCCCAAAATTTTCCTATAAATAGATCTTCATTCCTTCATTCAATCACAACACATAATCATTCAAACATAACAGCATCTTCATCTTGGAGACCCATTGTAGGTCTCTTAAATTTTAGTATAGTGTTGTAAAGCCTTATATATTGGGTTGTCCATTGCTGAAAACCCGAATTATAAGAGTTATATTACTTTGAATCAAAGAAGTAATAATATTATAAGGTTAATTTACTTCATTCACGTGACTAGACGTGACACAAGAGACCACCTCCTTTATTGTCTAATCAATAAAAAGAGATAGTATTTTGAGTTTATTTTCAAGATGTCTATATACGAGCTAAGAAGTTGGATGTATATGCGTAAAGATTCAGATGGGGCGTTGACAGAAGAGTTCAAGAACGGGTTAGAAATATTTATGTATCAGGCTACAAATATGGAGAGAACGAAAGATAGTGGGAAGATGTTTTGTCCTTGTTTGAAATGCAAGAATAAGAGGTATACACTAACCAAAACCGTGTGGACGCATTTATTAAATAGAGTGTTTATGCCGCAATATTTTGTTTGGTATCTACATGGAGAAGGATATGGCAGTAATACTCCTGGGAATGCTGGTAGTAGTGTAATTATCAAAGTCATGTTGATATTGATGAATCGAATTATGGTCATCAGCCTAATCAGTATCAATATGACCAAAGTCTAGATCATGATAAGATGCACGAAATGGTGACTGATGCATTTCATGAAACGCATACGGGTAATGCTGTTGAGGAACCTAATGTAGATGCCAAACTATTTTATGATTTGTTAGACAATGCTAATCAGCCAATCTACGAAGGATGTAGAGAAGGCTTGACTAAATTATCGTTGGCAGCTAGGATGATGTCAAGTAAAACAGATCATAACCTGGCTGAGGTTTTCATGGATGATTGGGCTGATCTTCTGAAGGAGTATCTACCGGAGGATAACTTGGCAGCGGGAACATACTACGAAATTCAGAAGTTGATTTTTAGTCTTGGTCTACCTTCTGAGATGATAGATGTATGTGTTGACAATTGTATGATTTTTTGGAAAGACGATGATCAGCTGGAGGAATGTCGATTTTGCCATAAACCAAGATACAGGCCTCAAACTGGTGGGCGTAAAAAGATATCGTACCAACGTATGTGGTATCTCCCTATAACTGATAGGTTAAAACGGCTTTATCAATCTGAAAGGACAGCTGCATCAATGAGATGGCATGCGGAACATACACAAGTAGATGGAGAAGTTGTTCATCCATCAGATGCAAAGGCATGGAAACACTTCAATATGGTATACCCAGATTTTGCTAAGTTCAAACGGAATGTCTATCTTGGTCTGTGCACTGATGGTTTTAGTCCATTTGGTATGTCTGGTAGACAATATTCATTATGGCCAGTAATCCTAACTCCTTATAACCTTCCTCCAGATTTGTGCATGCAAAGGGAATTTCTTTTCCTAAGTATTTTGGTTCCAGGTCCAAATCATCCGAAGCGAGCTCTCGATGTATTTCTTCAGCCACTCATACATGAGTTGAATCAGTTATGGTATACTGGCGTTCGTACATATGACTGTTCTACAAGGAAAAATTTTACTATGCGGGCTGTGCTTATGTGGACAATAAGCGATTTCCCCGCTTACGGTATGCTATCAGGATGGACTACACATGGGAGGCTATCTTGTCCTTATTGTCTTCATCGAACTGATGCGTTTCAGCTAAAACATGGTAGAAAAACTTGTTGGTTTGATTGTCACCAGAGGTTTTTACCGGATAACCATCCATATCGGAGGAACAAGAGGTTATTTTTGAAGAACAACAGTGTACGTGTCCCTCCACCCGTTAATTTAACAGGAGCTGATATACAGGCGCAAATAGATCATTGGAGGGCAGAAGAAACAGTAACTCGTGGGGGAAACTGGCACACTCCTGGAAATATGCCTGAAGGTTATGGAGTTCATCATAATTGGCACAAGAAAAGTATCTTCTGGCAACTACCTTATTGGAAAGATCATCTGCTCAGACATAATCTTGATGTCATGCACATTGAAAAAAACTTTTTTGATAACATCATGCATACAGTTATGAACGTAGCGGGAAGAACAAAAGACAATGGTAAATCAAGATTGGACTTGCCTGATTTATGCAACAGAAGTGAGTTGCATCTACTGAGAAACGGGAAAGCACCAGTTCCTGTATTTCGGTTGAGTGCAGATCAAAAGTCAGCATTGTTCAGATGGGTTTCTTCTGACGTTAAATTTCCTGATGGGTATGTCTCTAATCTTTCCAAATCTGTTGAGAAGGGGGTAAAGTTTGCTGGGATGAAAAGCCATGACTGCCATGTCTTTATGCAGCGATTATTTCCATTTGCATTTGCTGAACTCTTGCCCAAAAACGTCCATGAAGCTATTGGAGGCATTGGTGCTTTTTTCGGGATCTTAGTACACGAACATTATCAGTTGATGTAATATCACAACTGGCATTGAGTATTCCAATCTTGTTGTGCAATTTGGAAAAGATCTTCCCACCATCATTTTTTGATGTTATGGAACATCTTCTTGTTCATCTCCCATACGAAGCAGAGCTCGGTGGACCCGTTCAGTACAGGTGGATGTATCCCTTCGAGCGTTTCATGAAGCATCTTAAAGGTAAAGCCAAAAACCTAGCTAAAGTGGAAGGCTCAATTGTGGCGGGAAGCTTAACGCAAGAGACTTCACACTTCACTTCATACTATTTTGCACCGAAAGTACGAACACGCAAAAGAGCTACTCGTCGATATGATGATGGAGGAGTTGGCCATACATATGCCGTTGAAGGTGTACCTGACATATTCTCGCCGATCAGACGTCTTAGTGGAAAACTAAAAGATGTTTGGTGGTCCAATGAAAAAGATTATCACAGTGCACATACGTATATCCTGTTAAATTGTGAAGAGTTGTCATCGTATGAAATGTACCTTTTTAATTAATAATATCTTTATATGATCGAGTTGTCAGTATTAATAACTATTTGTTGTTTTTCTCAGCACATTTGTTGATGAGGTTAAAGAATGCATATCTGGGGTTTCTGAAACTGAAATCAATGATCGTAAAGATAAACACTATGCCCAGTGGTGGTTAAAAGGGCAAGTACATATAAAATTTTAATTAAAAGAGTACTACTTTAATTTGCTATATATCGAAATCAAGAAATCAAAGCGGAATTTTTTTCTTATTAGGTGGACCCGAATGATCCGGATGAATTTCCAACATGGTTCCATGAGTTACTACTAGGTCCGATGGCAAAAATAATTACAGCCTCAATGTATTTCACTCGGGGCTATGTTTTTCACACATACCGTCATGGTGCAAAGCGGGCGACAACAAACTATGGAGTTTGTGTGAGGGGTGAAATCGATTTTTATGGAGTTTTGCAAGAAATAATTGAAGTAGAGTATCCTGGATTGTTAAGGCTGAAAACTGTTCTCTACAAATGTGATTGGTTTGATCCAACTGTTGGACGAGGGGTACGTCTAAACAAGTTTGGAGTTGTTGACGTGAACAAATCACGACGGTACAACAGGTTTGAGCCATTTATATTAGCTTCTCAAGCAGAACAGGTAACGTTTCTGCCATACCCTCGAGTTCGATCAACAGGAATTTCATGGTTAGCTGTAGTTAAAGTGGCTCCGAGGGGCAAGATTGTAGGGGTTGAGGATGTTCCACTTCAACAGGACACTTGCGTAGATCTGTCTGAACCAGATGTTGACGAGAATATTTTCTTAATAGACCCTCGGAACAGGCAACTTGAAGATCTTCCCGATGATACAGAAGAAGAAGGTGATGATGAGTTTGCTGAAACCGATGAAGACGATTTGGCGGAAGAAGACGGTGATGGTGATGAAGTAATAGAGGAAGATGAATCTGATTGAGTTTCATGCATTGTATTTAGTGAATGTTTGTTATTATGTAATTTGTAACTTTGTTTGTTTGAATTTTTTAAAAACCATAAAATTCGATTTACGACGGTTTTACGACGGTTTTTCTAAACCCTAAACCCTAAGTCTAGGTTTTAAGCCCTGAATGAATAGGGTTTCAACATTACGACGTCTTTACGACGAACCATCGTAATATCGTCGTAAAGTTACGACGGTTTTACGACGAGTACATTATTTCGTCGTAAAAGCGTCGTAATGTTGAAATCCAAGAATTGGAATCTTTTATATCTTATTGGTTGTAAGGTATTTCACAATTGTTTTTGATTGGTTATCTTATTTTATATGAAATGCTATCAATCTGATCAAAATCAAAAATTTGAAAAAAAATATACATATTTACAAGTTCATGCATGTTTTCGTAAATGTTAAGTGAAAGGTTATATATTAGATTACGGAATTTCATTTTTTACTATCTCATGTCATAAATCGATCATACATGCAAAGTTGTAAACCTTTTATTATATGTTAGGATACAATAACCTTTGCATTGTTCTTTATGCAATATCCCATTTATAAGATTTAGGGTTTACTCACTTTTTTAAAAAACATCGTAAAACCGTCATAATATAATCATAAATTTACGACGGTTTTACGATGATTAAACCCAAAATCGTCGTACAACCGTCGTAACGTTTGCACCGGATAGGCTCTTGATCCGAGGTACGAGGTTAGACGTTACGACGATTTTACGACGGTTTTGGGTTTAGTCGTCGTAAAACCGTCGTACAGTTACGACAATTTTACGACGATCCCATCACGACATGTGTCGTGTCATGCAGTGGACCGACTGTTATACAACCAAATCGTCGTAAAATCGTCGTAACTTTACGACGGTTTTACGACGATCACAAAATCTATATAAGGGACGCGAGATTTCTTCATTCGTCGCTCATTCCTCTCTTCCCTCTCTCTCTCTAGAAATCTCTCTATCTCTCTAAAAAACAAAATCTCTCCTTCTCTCCCTACTCTCCAGCCAATTAATTTGTAAGTATTTTTTTTAAATTAATTTCATTACATATTATTTTAGATTTAGGTTCGGAATTTAGATTTAGGTTCGGAATTTAGATTTAGGTTTCGGAATTTAGATAGGCCCGGATTTTGTAAATTTTAATAAAATTTTTTTGAAAATTAGTAACAAATTTTTTAAAATTTTGTAGATTCTGTCTCGATGGCTCCTCGGGCTAAGAGATTTCACTACCGACAGCTCGTCGATTCTGACGGTACGGTCCCGTCTACCTCGGCGACCGGATCAGCCATCCCGGAGTCCTCGGGAACACAACGGACGGTTTCCCAACCGGTCGTTGTTCCGCAGCCGGCACCGCCTCCACCACCACCAGCCAAACCAGCGGCTCCGGCACAGGCCGAGCCTGAGGCTGATCCGATCCCGCCTGTACCGTATGCCCAGTTTACGGTACAGGATCTTCTAGCGAAACCCGGTCGTGGGACCATGAACAAACTCGACCCGGATCGAGCCCCCGGCACCTATTGGTACGTAATTTTTTTCCTACAATATTTTTAAATTAATTAATATTTATTCTTATATATTTGATACTAATTTACTTTTTCTCTTTCCATTTGACTAGGTTTACGACCGACAATGCAGTCGGTCGTAACGTTGCGGATATCATCAAGGGGTTTTTCGTACAACCCCATACCAGCTGGAAGAAGCTGGATCAGGCCACACTTGACATTTGGTTCAAGTGTTTTGCGGTAAGTAATTTACCATTTCGTTTAATTTTAATTTTAAATTTTAACTTTTTACAATAATTACTAACTTCTTTTTTTTTCCTAGCAAAACTGGCATTGGGAAACATCCGCACACGGAAGTGTGGAGACGGCCTTCAAGGAGAAGGTCAAATTCCGCCTCAACAACACCGTTTCCGACTGGAAACGGAAGTGGGAGGTTGACGGCGACAAGGCCAAGCCGGCGCCTATGTCCAATACCGTCTGGCGGGGCCTTGTCCAGTACTGGTTGGATCCGCACAACCAGACTACGGCCGCCAAGTGTTCCGGATCTAGGTAAGTCGTAGTTAATTTCAATAATATTTACATTATTTTTTTCTTATAATAGATTCTAATCAAAATATTTTTCTGGAACGCTACTGACGATGCGGGAAATCGGAAAAACGTCCCGCACACTTCCGGCCAGATTCCTTTTGCCGGAAGACGGCTTATGATGGTAAGTAAATTAAAATTATTAATTTTTTTTTTCAAATAATTAACTCTTATTTTTTGATACTAATTAATTTTTCCATTTTGATTTTGTAGGTCGAAGATAACGGAGGAGAATTTCCTCCGATGACGAAGGTTTTCGCCGAGACGCATAAAAAGCGTAACGGCGAATTCACGGATCCTCGGGCGGAGGAGATCTACAACGCCGCCTGTGCGGCAATCGAGGAGCGACAGACGCAGCTGACTCAGCAGGCGCATCAAACGTCTCCCGGAGGTAGCTCGGTCCAATCGACCCCGGCGCTGACGGTGGCGGAGATGGACCAGATCTTCGAAGAGGTAATTTTAATTACTATATTTAATTAATGTAACTTTAGTTTTAAATTATATTTCTAACCATAATGTTTTTAAATATTTGTAGGTTGCTCCAAAGAAAAAGGGGCGGGTATTATGTACGACGCATTTATGACGATTTTGATTGCCTCGACGTTACGACGAAACAAAACCGTCATATATTATATGACGATTTTACGACGATATGTCTATTACGACGATGACTTTACGACGATTTCGAAATCGTCGGTAGTCCGTCGTAATGGCCCTATTACGACGAAATAACGACCATTTCGGCCGTTGTAAAATGATGTTTTTCTTGTAGTGAAATGAATTCACTTGATTTGCATGAACATGATCCACTTGAAACTTTAAATGAATGTCAAAAGGTTGAGGTTAGGAATGCTTGTGATGGTTTGTGCTTGAGTTTGGTTCATCTGGTGACAAGTATGGCTAATTTTTATGAGTAAACCAGTTTGCATTGCAGTCTAGAATTGGTAACTTGAACAATGAGCTTTGAATTCTATTAATGATGATCCCTCTTTAAAGAAATATGAACTCCCATGCATTCAACCTCTCTCTCTCATTTGTTCTTGTTTGCTTGAGGACAAGCAAAGGAAAAGTGTGGGGGAGTTGATATACTCATATTTTGTCATGTTTAGGATTGCATTTTTGTCCAAATATTGAGTCTCATGCATACATTTAGGTAGTTTTATATATATTTGTCTTTGCTTTTGTCTTTAGTTAGGAATTGCATTAAGTCCTAGAGTGTCCTGCATTTTTGGAGTGTTCTCAGGTCCTTTGGAGACTTTTGGGAGCAACTTGCAGCTGGGATAATGGAAGAACCCTCACCTGTGTACAGCAACTCGGACAGATGGTTTGGTGCAGACAAAACCCTCACTTTGATCGCGTGGGACGAAGGACTTGCAATGCGACTCAACCTCCGGTGTCTTCATCAAGAATCAAGAGGAATGAGTCTAGTTTCCGGAACACTTGGAATCAGACGATTTGGAGCCGTTAACTGGGAGATATTGCCATCAGAAGGAACACATGTCTCGCGGCCCGATCAGGTCTTACACGATGCGCCTCAAAGAACCGGTGGAACGGAGCCCTTGCCGACGTCATCTGAACCCGAACCCTTCATCAAAGTTGGATATGATAGAGTCACGGTCCCAGAACAGGTCGAATCATTGGATTTGGAGTCGTGAGATGACAGTTAAGGAAGGCGAGAGACGTACATATCAGTCAGACGTCTAAGAGTGGATAAGGTTGTAAGTGTCATGATTTGACACGGTGATAATGCCACGGCCTGAGCTTGGCCGTGGCATAATATGACAACTCTTGGGATTTGAAATGGTCTTGAAGCACGGCCTTGGACCTGACCACGACAAGCAATGAAGATCTTTGACACGCCCATAATGTCATGGTCGGGATTTGACATGGTCTTGAAGCACGGCCTGATGTTTGGCCGTGGCAATCACCGAATCATCAACACCTTGCCACGCCCAACATAACACGGTCCAGATCAAGAACGTAAAAATCCAAGAAGTTCATCACCCAAACCCAGAAAAGAAGAGACACGGCCACTAGACATGGTGTAAATCAAGCCATGGCAACCTTGATCATGAAGAATCTGTCCAAGAACTTTGACACTATCAGTTTGCCACGGTCTGGCCAAGCATCATCTGACCGTGGCAAACCACACCACTATCCATCAAAGCCGGGTCAGGATCCGTTTTGTTCCGGGCTGACCCGGTCCATAACACTTAGTATATATAGCTTTTTGGAAAAAAACCCTAAACATCTTATCTTCTATCTTAGTTTTCTCTCTAATTTTCTTTCCTTTTTAGTGTAAAAACGTTTTTGATTAAGAGATATCTTGCTGATTTAATCATCTTAAGGCTGTTTCTTGTCATTGTATCATCTCATCTTTGCCTCTAATCATGATTAACATCACCTCTTGCAAAGGAAATGGTGTGTTCTTCATGATTAGTGAGTAGTCATCTTTTAAGCTTCTAGGTGTGTAGATTAGGTTGCTTTGATGCTTGATTTATGATGTTTAGGTTCTAGATTCTCATTTCTTTTCCTTAGTTAGCTGCTCTTAAAGCTAGATCCTTGAGAATCACTTGGGTCTAGATCATAGGCATTTCATGCACCAAAAATGTTTGATGAAATGCCTGAAAGAGCTAACTTAAGGGTTTATGCCTTTTTCATCATGAGAGTGATAGTTAAATGCATGAATGACATATTAGAACTGTTTCTTAATGCTCATTGATTCATATTTCACAAATGATGATTTGGTTTGAAAATGAATTAGTGTAGAGGTTAATGCGTTCATGAGAGGATTAGTCTAGATTAGAGTTCTAAGTTGAAATGTTTTGAGATCATGTGATTGCTTGCTATGTCTTTCTGTATAAGATTCAGTCTTACTTGGTTGAGGGATTGTTTGGTCACTTATTAGGCTTGATGATTTATGATTATTGATTGCTTGATCATATCTAATGGTTGTTAGACTTGATTAGGTGATTAGCTGTACGACTTGGGCCTGCGACTTGGGAAGCACCTGACCATGTCGCACACCAGCCACCAGACCCAACTGAGCCGGGTCAGTACCCAGTTTGTCCTGGGCTGACCCGGTCCATTAGCACTTAGTATATATAGTTTTTTGGGAGAAAAACCCTAGAGGGGATCTTCTCACTTAGTTTTCTCTCTAGTTTTCTTTCCTTTTTAGTGTAAAAACGTTTTTCATTAAGAGATATCTGAAGGGATTTGATCATTCCAAAGCTGTTTCTTATCATCTCATCATCTCATTTCTACTTCTAATCATGATTATCATCTCTTGCAAAAGATTAGATGTGTTCTTCATGATTAGTGAGTAGTAATCTTTTAAGCTTCTAGGTGTGTAGATTAGGGTGCTTAGATATTTTATTTATGATGTTAGGGACTAGATTCTCATTTCATTTCCTTAGTTAGCTGTTCCTAAAGCTAGATCTTTGCACATCACTCTGGTCTAGAGCTTAGGCAAATCTCCACCCACAAGGTGTTTGATGAAATGCCTGAATGAAAGCTAACTAAGGGTTTATGCATTAATGCCATGGGAATGTTTGTTAATTGCATAAATGACATATTAGAACTGTTTCTTAATGCTCTTTAGTTCATATTTCACAAATGGGAATTTGGTTTGAAAGTGGATTAGTGTAGAGATTAATGCCTTCATGAGAGGATTAGTCTTGACTAGAGTTCTAAGTTGAAATGTTTGAGATCATGTGATTGCTTGCTATGTATTTCTGTGTAAGATTCAGTCTTCTTGGTTGAGAGATTGTTTGGTCACTTATTAGGCTTGATGCATTATGCTTGTTGATTGCTTGATTATATCTAATGGTTGTTAGACTTGATTAAGTGATTAGCAAAGGGATTATTGTCATTAGAATGAATTAATCTGCTTTTGAAGTCTAGACTAAAGAGTAACTTGCATTGCATTATTGTTCTTAGCATCATGAATTGATATCTACAGCACCCTAATCAATGATCACATCTAGAGGTTTAGCTTTTATCATTTGCCTAATCATCATCACTTTGTTTTGTTTGCTTGCTTAGTTCATTAATCATAGCTTGTTTGTTTTTTTGTTTTATGTTTTCTTGTTACTTTTTTCACACCAAAACTCATCTTTGATCACTTGACTTAAGAGCTTATCACATAAACTAGTGCCTAACTACCACACATATGGATTGACACCCCTTATACTACTTTGACAAGGGGATTGATAATCCATCTAAGGCCTTGAAAACCTTAGTTATCATCTTCTCAAAATTCGACTTAAAAGCGGGATTCTGGCAACTGGGAATCAAACCGGATGATAGACCTAAAACAGGTTTTTGCATAGCAGACCGTCATTTCCAATGGAAGGTTATGCCATTTGGATTAAAGGTGGCCCCATCGCTATTTCAAAAGGCAATGACAAAGATATTCCAGCCAATACTTCCAAATGCACTGGTATACATCGATGATATCCTCTTGTTCTCTCCGGAAATCGACTCCCATACCCGACTACTAGAGAAATTTCACAAGATCGTCCAACAGTATGGCATCATGCTCTCCGAGAAAAAGATGGCCATTCGAGAGACAGAGATAGATTTTCTTGGCATGCATATCTCAAAAGGGCAATACCATCTACAGCCTCACATTGCAACACATTCACACTACCGCCAGAATCACATAGAGCATCATCAATCTCCAAGTCTCCAAGAGTACAAGATATGAAGAATCTACCGGGTTCCCAAGCTTGGGAATGGACTTAGGCTCAACTCTTGTTGTGCTTGGTGAACCATAGATCTCCAAAAGCTCTTCTACTTTTTCTTTGTTCTCAAGAACAGCTTTTATGAACTTTAGATATCTAGCAAATTTAGATGTCTTTTGAGATTTGGTGAGGAAGCGAGTTAGGAATGGCAGTTGAGGCTGATAAACTGGCCGCTCAACAGGTGTTTCTTCTCTCTTGGGCCTCTACTTGGTCTTCTCTTCACCCACGACATTAACCCTGTCTCTAGCAGCTTCATCGACGTCATTGACCACAGTATCCAAGTCTAATAGTTGCTCAGTGTCCTGATTGAGTTGTGAGGAAGCATCTCTAGGTGAAAGGTCTGTCTCATAGAACTCCATGTCTTCAGCATTGGAACCAGAGAAAAGCTTCTCGAATTCGTCTATAGTTGCTTCCTCATCATCATCAAGAGATAGCATCTCATCACTGGAGATTATAGCATTGCAGTATTCCTTGGGATTTGTTACTGACTTCCCTGGTAATGATCCTTGATTTTGAGAAGAAGAAATTCCTTTTTTCTCCATTTGCCTTATTTTGGTGTTCAAAGTCTCAAGATTTGAAGTCAGGTTATAGTAAGAGCAATGAACCTTTTTGTGAATCTCATCCATCTTCTTACTCAGTTCCATTGATCCATTAGCTGACCTTGGATGAGTTGCTGGAGTTCTTCATTTCTTTATCATTAGGCCCTGAGTTCTGAACTAGACTTTGTTGTTGGGTAGGGACAAAGCCTTGTTGTTGGAGACCTTGAGGTAAGATGTTTTGGGTGGGATATACTTGGTCTTGCGGGTTTTCTACATTTCCACTTCTTTTAAAAATATTGGGGTGATTCTTATAGTAGTTGAACACTTTTTGGTAACTTTGTTGGCCACCCAAAAAGTTCACTTATGTTGTTATGTCTTCACCTTGAACATTGCTTTGGAATCCTTAGTTTACATCTGCAAAAAAGTTGACTGTCTTTTGAGAAACTAGTAGAAGTTTGTTTAGCTTCTCATTTATAGATTTGATGTTCTTCCTTGTCATTTTTTTTTCAAAAGTCACAACTCTCCTTGAAGATCTGTCTAACTCACTACACGAAAACAGCCACTTACCGACTCGTAAAATATAGCAACTACTTTGCGACTGACTTGCGACTGACTTGCGACTAATCTGCGACTACATAAACTTAGTCGCCAAACAGTCGCTTATTAGCGCCTGATATCATCAGTCACTAATTAGTCGCTGAATTACGACTAAACTACGACTACTTAGTGGTCAGGAAAACGTAGTCGTAAAATAGTTGGGACTTTGCGACTAATTAGCAACATATGCGGCGAATCGCAAAAAAAAAAACATGTGTTTTACGTTTGGTGGTTGGTGTACCAACTTGTTGCGACTAACTGCTAGTAGTTGTAAACAGTCGTAAAATCATCGCAAGAATTTATATATATACAACCTCCCCACATTTCTTTCTCATTCGTATAAATCATAAACAAGAGAAAAAAAAATTAGCGCAAAATTTTTTTTTTTTTTTTAAATGTCGTGAAATTACAATTATAGAGAGTGGATGTATAAGCTTTTTCTTTTTTAAAAAAAAATTATTAGGCTAAGAGTGATCAAGAAACGAGTTTTAACAATGCTAAACATGGAGTAAAGCAACAAACTCAGCCAAGGAACCATCTCGCCATTAAAGCCGGTTTTAAGGTGCAATTTCTCAAGAACTTTCATGTGTTGTCTATCCTGATGGAATTTCTAAAAGTTTTCCCAAGGAATCTAACAACGTAAAAGAATCGATTCCATATAGAGCAAACTCAATATTTCCGATAATGAACATGGAAAAAGATGAGTTATTTTCAGATGAAATACCTTGGGGAACACAGGATTCAAGCTAAGCGAGATGAGAATGCAGGATAGACAACCTCTCTACGAGCTCAATGCACTTGGAATCGTGTAAAATGAGTGAGAAATGAGAGAGATATGCTCGTCTAAATGCAGGGAAGGGAGAAGGAGAGCAAACTTGGGGTTTTGGCTGAGTATGGAGGCAGGTATGGGCTGGAGTCTCTTTTATAGCTGTCATTTGGACTCTTGGTGACTGGTCCCCCCTTCCTCAAAGACTCCAGGCATTGACCTGATAGCTACGACTTTCGAGTCTTTAAAGAGGTATCAATCCCCTGTAGTTGTAGTACAAGGGGTATCGAATCCAAGCTTGTGGTAGACACTAGCCTATGATGCTCATCGCTTAAGTCAAATGCAAGGGTTTGAAGTTTTTACCTTAATCGCTGAGGTCGGATCCTACGTTGTACGAGGGATTGGAGGTGGAGCAAGACGGTGTAGACTCCCTTGGTGGACTGCTCTCTGATGAGTCAGGCTGAAACGCTGTGGCCGGGTTGATCCAGTCCTCTTTTCCCGGTGGGAACTCAGGATCACATGCATTGGAGGTCTCATCGACTTCTTCTCTTGTAACCGGTGCAGTTGAGGTGGCCGAGTTCTTATCAGGTGATGCAGGCGCTGTGAGCTGCTTCACTTTCTTCTTTAGCTACCTCACACAATCAACAAGCTTGTAAATCGTCTTGTCCTGCCACTTGCACCATTTTTGAAGACCATTGACCCTTGAGTACAGCTTCCTCATGTGATACTTAGGCTCACCCCAAATATAAGGATCAAAGTGATATCGGCCTGCCCCCATTCTTCTTTCTAAGACTCTAGGCTCCTCGTTCTCACATCCATCAGCTCTGGCTTCGTTCTGAGGCCTACTAGACTCGACCTTCTCTTCTTTCATTCCCTTGCGCAATGGTGGGTCTACATATGGATTGTACAGCTGATCTTTGAGCAGGTAGAATGAGACATTGCGCCTCTCTTGTAGCGTTGTGAGAGCTCAGTTGGGCAGAAGAACCTGTGTATCATCTCTGTGCAACAACTTGAAGTTATAAGCCCACCGGTTCCCTACCTTGCCTTCGAAGAAACCGCTTTTGCTCAGGTATTGCTAATCAATGAGGCTTGGCTAAGCGTTGGTATCATGAAACACAAAGCCCCTTGCTCTTAAGATCTTTGTCACCACCCAACCGTTCTGAAGCCGCCTAGTTCCTCTCTTTGTTCAATCACACCACACATTGTGTCGGTAAGTGAGCATCTGAATTGCAAAGAATGCGTCTAGAGAAGATACATGTATCGGCCCTTCAAACTCTTTCTTGTTCTTCGTGTGAGAGATGAGTGGCTTCAGGCCAAGACCTAGCATTTGTAGCTCGTTCAGGTGAATGACCCCAGGGTTGTAGGTCGAGAAAAACATGCATGCTAATACTCGGTTGGCGTATCTGATCGCCGGGTTTCTGATGCTGCTTGTTTTGCTCTTTCCTCCCACATATGGTCCATAATAAATAATGATGCACATGTTAAATAAGTAAAGCATCATAATCCATATGTTAAATAAGAAAAGAATAAAATATTTATGCATGAGGAAGTTAGGTATCCACATGCTAAATAGCTCTAAGTTAGGTATCCACATGTGTAATAATCTTAAGTTAGGTATCCATTGTATCACTATAAATAAGAGGCTTAGGTGCTTGCATAAACCAAGCCAAGTCCTGTAATCAAGTCTGAGAGAAAACCTTGAGTGTCCTTGTAATTTGTGAGTGTTCCATATAAATAAAATATCCCCCTTTGTATAATCATCTCTTCCATCCTTAAACAACCTTTTAAATACTCTTGATCCTAATAAACCTTCTGTGTGATTGTACCCACTATGTGTCTGTAAATTTGGTATCAGAGCCATGGCAGTCTAAGCTTTAGATCTTATCTCCCCGAGGAGTAATAAGCCTACGAGTTGTCTTCTTCTACAAGCTAATATAGAAAGTATGCTCTGTGGTTGCCACATAGTGGATCCTCCATATCAGAAATCTGACATAGCTAAGAAAAAAGAATTTTGAGAAAGAACTCATAAGATCATAATGCACAAAGTACCTTGAGGCTCAAAGCTTTGAAGTATTGCCTCGGTTATCGAGCTAAAACATCTTACGAGGGATTTCTCAAATATTCTTAGTGCATCATAAAAACCAACTCTTGGCTTAGTATTACTCTAAGGGATAGATAAGAAATAAAGCATTCTGTCTTGGTTTCTGGTCTCATCATATATCATGGAAAGTTCTCTAAACACAACTCCTTTTAGAAAATCAACCTCTAGTAAGATAGATTACTTATATGAAATAGAGTATGTGAGTGAATATAGTAAAGTACCCATCACCCAGTTACCTTTATTAAACCCATATAAAGCTTTTACAAAACCAAACTCTACTTTCCCAAAGGTGATAAAACAAGTCTTTGGTCCCAGCAAACATGCCGCAAGAGAGCTAATCCTAGCCTCACAAATGGAGCAACATCTGGTTCCAGCGACGGAAACTGAGCAAATGATCCCCCTCCGTTTCAATGGAAGACTCATGGCTATACCCACCTACACTACGGAGCAATTAGGTTGGCGTTAACTCTGCATGGAAGAAAAGCCCTACCTGTCGTGGCGAGAGTTGCCCTACTCGACACAAAATACAGAGAATACCAGCATGCTTGCATAGCAACAATTCAGACAACCCTGAATGCAGGCAAATCCCTAGAGAAGAATTAGTCAAATTACTTCCAGAGTCTTGGGTGATAAATTACGGAAAGCTTCATGAAAGCAGCATACCGATTAAATCCGTGGACTCCTCCATCTACAAGAGAAAAGACAGAGCGATCGAGATATCTTTTAAACAACAAGATGGTGAAAAATCACGGCATCCAGCGTTTTGCACTGAGATAAATGCAATCTCTCCACCCGAGGAAGTACAACCCCTAAAGCAATATTTGCCCGGTGTTCCAATAAACAAATTTAATGCAGCCGGAGACCCTATCTATGCATTCTCAGACGAAACAGGTCACAAATTCTTTGACATCTGTGACTGTGACTATTGCCTAATGAGTAGCTCAGATGAAGAAGAAAAACCAAGGCGAAGAAAAAAGAAGTCATCCCAGCAAATTCTCAAGGAACGATACGAATCTGGAGACCCCGAAGTTGGTCTTCTTGGAGAACCTACAGGGAAGGAGTTTGAATACTATGTCTTGTATTCAAACGGATCAACTCCACCAACACCTGACAATGAAGATGTCCGCATATGTTATATGTTTGGTTCTTCGTCCTCTCAAGAGCCAACATTTCCAACACGAGAATTTGAAGAAGGAAACATCAGGCACTCATGGAAAATCAGAAATCCGAACGTTAAAAATCCAGATTGAACGGCAAAACAAGTTAGTGCAGCAGAAGCAACTTTAAATTGGCAATCAGAAAACGCTATGGTCCAAAACCATCTCTTGAGCCAAATCGACAGAAAGGTATCTATCCTGGACCTTTCAATCAAATAAATCAACAAAAGGATAAGTTCTCTTCACCAAGAACTCTTACACCTGGCGACTATTGTTTCCACAACTTCCCCACTCATGTACCAAAAGGAGTCAGAGCTAAGATCCCTTAAAGCCCAATTACAATCATTACAAAACCAGCCCAAAACACAGACCCCAATGCCATATGATCTCTTCACACCCTATCATATATATTCTCCACCAGCCATGACCCAAACACAACCTCTCCCCTTTTCCCATGACCCAAGTATCTTTGGATCATCCTCCTTCCTACCAACAAGAATCAAAGAGCAACGTCCTGCAAAAAAGAAACACCCAACTGTTCCTAAAGAAACTCTGAAGATTTCTGCGCCAGAAAACACGAAGACCACTTCACCTGAAAAGGGTGAAGCACAGTTTATGGTGGAACACGCCAAAAATCCAATCTCTACATTTCTTGAACAAGTGGTGGAGCAAACAAAACCACCAAAGCAACAACGTTCTGCGAAAAGCCTGATGACGCTACAAGAAAGTTCTGATGAGGAGTTCATAATCCCAAACTTCATGATGGCCGAACCAACAGTAGAAGAAGAAGATATGGAAAGCGATGGCGGAAACATATCTGAAGACAGAAGAGAACCACAGAGGCCTCAAACTCCACTGACTCACACAGTGGTTTCTCTTTCGACAATGTTCCCCCATCAAAATGGAGAGACAAAATCTACGAGATGCATGCATGGCTCACCGAACAACTACTCAACCCAGGAGCTACTCTCCCTACAGTAATAGACAAGCTAATCTCCAAATTCCAAGGTCGTCTCAGACAGTGGTGGATCAGCCTTGGAGATTACAGACAGCTACATATCCGCCAATCTCAATCAGTGGATACTGTGATTGGGCATATCCACAACGAATTTCTTGGCACGTGGGATCACTATACAATCCAAGCAAGGGAAGAATACATGAGCATGAGATGCTGCTCTTTCAAAAGAAAAGATCTGGAGAAGCACTATGAGAGGATGTCAAAAAGATTCTACGTACTAAATGGAATTGACGATGTCAATCTCAAGCAGGCGTACTTGAACTCACTTCCAGAACCTCTTGGAAATGAGACATCTCAAATATTATCCCTAAAGAATATGACTCTAAGTCAAGCTTCTTTGGGAGAAATATACCAGATCTCGCTTGCAGCTCTCGAGAAGCTGTGCAACCACCAAAAGTTCTTCAAACAGCTGCAAGAAAAAGGAAAACTACTTGGAAGAGCATGTGACCGTCCAGAGCTCTCCATCAAATGCAAAACAAAAAGGTGTAAATGTTCTACGAGCTATAAACAGGAGAAAAAATCCAGAAATAAATGGCAAAAGAGGTATCCCAAGCTATCTGGTGGAAAGAAATGGAAATTCTTCAGGAGAAAGAAACAAAGAGGCTACACGAAATCTGACAGATGCTACATCTGCAAAAAGAAAAGACATTATGCAAAACAATGTCCAAATAAGAAGAAGAGGGATTATCTCATTGGATATCTAGCCCAAGTAGAAGACATTGACGACTCGGACATCGAGTCCATCTTTTCTCTTGATGATGGACCAACTGATGATACAGTCCTTGCAATGGGAATTGAGCATGATGATGAATTCTCAGAAGAATCTGAAACCGAAGAAGAAGAGGATGCTGACGACCAATTCATGCTTTTTGATCTCTACACCCTAGACTCATGCAAGGTTGAAGAGTCAAAAAAAGCAGATTTGGCGTATCTATCCCAACCAGCTCCAAATTCCAAGATCTACATCTTCCCTACCAAATACGATAAGCCTATACCGGTGATAGCCTTCTTTGATACAGGAGTTGCGTCTTCAATCATCAAACCAGATATACTCCCATCAACCCATTGGGATCGGTGTTCAGTGGCCTTCAAAGCAGCCAACGGGCAGATATTCCACATCTCCCTCATCAGTAAGCCCATCCATATCCAATTATTTCTAGGATATATGGTTAAATCTAAAGTATATGGGTCTGATCTTCCGGGAAAAGACTTCATACTTGGATTTGATATCCTCTATAGCCTTAAAAGAGTATCTTGGCACCTATAAGGCCTTAAACACAAAAACCACCTGTTACCATGGACAACCATTTCCCAGTTTTACCCCATGGAACTCCTGAACCCCATTAAAGAAGAGATTACCAAGACCTCTTGTGCCAGTTCTCACTCAGAATTCCTCACCAAATGTTCTTCACCCCTATGGCAAAATTCAGACTTCTTCATATCCTTGCCATTCAAAAAAAATGAAGATATCAATCCCACAAAGGCTAGTCATCCAGGGATGAAGCCAGATCATTATACTCTGGCACTTGAAGAAGTAAACCTACTCCAAAAGGAAGGACTCATCGAAAAAACAACTTCACCATGGGCATGCGAGGCTTTCTACGTCAACCAAAGGGCAGGACAAGTCCGAGAAAAATTGAGGTTAGTCATCAATTACCAGCCACTCAATCACTTCCTTGCTGATGACAAGTTTCCATTACCGAAGCGAGAAGTCTTATTCCAAAGGCTTCCACAAGCACAAGTCTTCTCAAAATTCGACTTAAAAGCAGGATTTTGGCAACTGGGAATCAAACAGGAGGATATACCTAAAACAGGTTTTTGCATAGCAGACCGTCGTTTCCAATGGAAGGTTACGCCATTTGGATTAAAGGTGGCCCCATCGCTATTTCAAAAGGCAATGACAAAGATATTCGAGCCAATACTTCCAAATGCACTGGTATACATCGATGATATCCTCTTGTTCTCTCCGGAAATCGACTCCCATACCCGACTACTAGAGAAATTTCACAAGATCGTCCAACAGTATGGCATCATGCTCTCCGAGAAAAAGATGGCCATTCGAGAGACAGAGATAGATTTTCTTGGCATGCATATCTCAAAAGGGCAATACCATCTACAGCCTCACATTGCAACACAGCTCAACGAATTCCCAGATGACAAGCTCTCTTTCAAACAAGTCCAACAATTCCTTGGAGTTGTCAATTACATGGCGGAATTCATTCATGGCTTAGCAAAGTACAGGTCAATCCTTTCAACACAGCTAAAGAAAGATGCTCCTCCATGGGACGAAAGATGTACAGAAGTAGTGAAAGAGCTGAAACGGATCTCAAAGACTCTACCCTCATTGAAGATCCCTTTTAAAGGGAAAAGAATCCTACAAACTGATGCAAGCGACTGCTATTGGGGTGCTGTTCTCTTAGAAGAAGACGAAAAAGGAAAAAGAAGCATTTATGGATACAAAAGTGGTGTTTTCAAAGACAGTGAAAAGCACTACCATTCTACCTACAAGGAGATACTTGCAGTCAAGAGAGGCATAGAGAAGTTCGGGTTCCACCTAGTCGGACAACACTTTCTTATCGAAATGGACATGTCCTCCTTCCCAAAGATGATTCAGTTCAAGCAAAAGATCTTGCCACAAGCACAATTACTTAGATGGGCAAGTTGGTTTTCACAGTGGAAGTTTGACGTGAAGCACAACATAGGAAAAGACAATTTTCTCCCCGACTTCCTATCCAGAACACAAAGACAGATTTCAGCTGTCATACCGATGATATGCACTCTCACTCCAACCGAAGAGTCCCTGAGGGACATGATTGCAAAGATGCCACAAGGAATACAAGAAAAGATCCTAGAGACTGCTCTAGTCTATCAAAGATGTGAGAAGCTCCATGGATTCTTGAAGCTCTATGTCTACAGGTATGGTCTAGACCAAGGGCCACTCCTCCAGCTACCTTATCATCCGGTATTCCCTTTCCTCACTACCATAGACTTAAACCCAACTCACTATGGTAAATTTCTGCAAGAAGCGTATTTCCTATTATGGTACCTAGCGGAACTGTACACCATTGGAGTACTCATTGACAAAAGCAGATTACTTCAGTATCTGGCAAAGTGCATTCTGACAAGAAGGAAAGAGCACTACAAGTTGTTGTACAAGTGGCTCACATTGTTCCACGATGTGACATGGTGGCAAGAGAATATTCGAGCACAAGAAGGATACAAAGTCTTAGTCACTTTCAACATCATCACAAAGCAAGAACAACAAGAAGACGGAGTCATAATTCAGAGAGAATACAAAGCCCACATCCAGACAAGTTATAATGATGATCCTTTTGACGGGGAAAATTTTCACATAAGGACAAGAAACCTGGCAGCGATAAATCACATTGAAGAATCTGAAATTGACCCACAGTTATTTTGTCCTCACACTGCAAACTGGCACAACAGGGATGCTTATCCACATGACTTTATTGATGAAATACGACAAAATCTGGCAAGCTTCCATGATCAGTACGCGTGGCCACAAGATGATCCTGACCATCCAATCTACAGAGTTGAAGGAAAGAAGTACACAATCAAAAGGTATATCCCCGGGCCACAAAATCTTCATAACGAAGATAGTTTCTGACAGCGAAGAAGACGACGAGGATTCAGACTTCGGATAAGGGAGAATCTAATAATAAATAATGATGCACATGTTGAATAAGTAAAGCATCATAATCCATATGTTAAATAAGAAAAGAATAAAATATTTATGCGTGAGGAAGTTAGGTATCCACATGCTAC